>NC_142580.1:15123541-15429270 GCF_041283825.1 Pyrus communis
TGTTGAGCAAACATTTAGAAGAAAGAGTTGAGATTCAACAAGAAGAGCTTGTGACAACAAAACAAGAGCTTGTTGAAACAAAAGAAGAGCTTGATGAAGCAAAACAAGAAATCCAAGAATTGAAGGATAATCAAAAGAAATTTGAGGAACTCGTACACAAAATAATGGAAGGCCAGCAACCACCTCAGGTAGTCCTTTGGTTGTGCTGGAATATGTGAACTTTCATAGTTGCTACCCATTAATCTTCACCAATTTTGTAGACTATGAATTATCATTGTAAGCTATTGTGTTTTGGACTACTATAATTAAGTTCTAGTACTTTTCATCATTCATTCTTGGTACTAAATTCCAGTTACAGGGAGAAACCAAATTCTCATAGTACCACTTATGAGAATGATTATCTCAACTTACATCGTGGAATTTTACCTTCATCAAAATTCTCCCTAAAGGCTTTGCTATAGCGAGAAAACAAATGTCTTGTTGACATTTTTCAACAATGAAATTCAGTCTCACAATATATGATCTATAGTGAGAGATAATATGTTCATTGCTGTAAAACTTACTTACAAATTCCTTGCCAAAAATTTTATAGTGAGAAATTTGATTATTTTTGCGAGGAATTTTGTCCTCGCGCAAGTTATTGAATATCAATAATTAGGTTGTCAAAAGGTTTTGGCGACCACATTCCTAACCTTTTAGCGAGAAATTATCCCCGCTTTAACTCCACCGCGAGAATAAGTTCCACTATCGTTGTATCATTTTGGTGAGGAAAAACTTCCTCGCTATGCACATTCCCCGATGGGCCTACTATGAGGAATGAGTGAGGAAATAATTTCCTCGCTAAAAACCTATAGTGGCTAAATGACAACTGTTAGCGAGGAAAAAATTTCTCGCTAAACAACTATTTTGTTGTAGTGCCTAAAATTGAACACCTTTCGCGTGATGAAGGGTTTGTCGCGCAAGGTTTTGCATAGGGACGTCCTTTGTCACGCAAACGTTGTAGTGACGAAACTAATCCGTTGTAATTTTGAAGTCTATGTTTACGTAAACTTCATAATTACAAATAAATTTTCAGTTATAATATGTATTCTAAAAATATTTACTACCTTAAATAAATTGATATTATATTCCATTCAATTAATACCTTAAATAAATTGATATGATATTCCAATCAATTAATACCTTAAATAAATTGATATTATATTTCATTCAATTAATACCGTAAATAAATTAATATTATATTCCGTTCTATTATTTAAATAACCAAACAGAAATTAAAACCTAATTAAGTCCAAATACATAACTTATAAAAAAAAAAAAAAAAACCTTAAATTTAAATATTGTCATGCAAAACATAAATTTAAAACTATTATTTCGATGGTCTTGGTCCATTCCGTAAGACTTCATAACACCATCGATTGTAACCTCCCTCCAACGCATCCTCCATCAACTTCATCAGATGTTCATTCGTATCATCATCAAGAGTATACTTACATTGTTATACATATATGCAAATAATTAGTTCTAACATATAACAAAAAATTTCACAAAATTAATTATTGATCCATGAACAGCATACTTACTAATAATTCATCCATCATCGCCTTCTTCACATTCTCGGGCACATTTTTCCAAGAACGGTACTCAGCAGTAGGACAATTATTCCCCATGGCTATAGCAATTTGCATGTGCGAACTGAAAAAGCTGCCGTGGATCATTCAGGTTAGTGGCGTGCAAGCTTTGATCCTTGTTTTTATCCTCCATCCCAGCACGAATAGAATTGTGAAGAATAAGGAGAGCAGAAGCAAATATTTATAGGAAAGTTAGGGTCTTTGTGCGACGAAGGCTTTGTCGTGCAAAGACTTCGTCGCAGAAAGGCCCGTACTAAATCCAGTCTAGATTTCTCTAATTCACACGCACTGAATTGTCTAATTCAAAACTAACAACTTCGTCGCGTAAGTGTTCATCTAATTCCCATGCATTGAACACTCTGCCCCAAAAATTGAAGGATCTTTGAGTGACGAAGTCTTTGTCATGCAAAGTTTTCCTGGGAAAATATTCGTCGCACCAAAAAAAAAAAATCCCCCATGGTTTTCTTACTAAGTTTGAGCGACGAACACCTTTTTTTCGTCGTGCAAACTCTCTTGCATGACCAAGGTCTTTGTCGTGCAAATTTCACCAACCTTGTGCGACGGAAGCTCTCTTGTGGTTGTACAAAACACCCTTGCGCAATGGATTTTTCTTTGTCGCACCAATAGTTTTTCCTACTAGTGAGACAAGCAACTTGGGCTGGTTATGGATTAACTTACTTGTAAAATAAGAAAAATCCAAATTACACCATTCAAGAACACTGTCCGTAGTTCTTTCAAGAACGAAAAAAACCTCAAAATCCTATTAAAGCCAAAACGATCTCCACTAGGGTTGGGATCGATTTCAACCGGTTTGGTGTTTTGCTGAAATTGAAAACCGAAACAAAAGTATTGTTCGGTTAGTTTGATTTTTTCTCGAGTTTCGTTCGCTTTGGTTTGGTTTCAGCTGGGTTTTTTTTTTTTTTTTTTTTTTTTCAGTTTGGTTTGGAGTTCGGTTATGTTTTTATTTTTCATATGATGCCTAACGTCACACAACATTGCAGCTTAGAAAACAAGAGGAACTTAAAAGGCTTTACTACGCTATTCACATTCATTTTTACCTACACACACTCTTGTTAATTTTTTACCATTGATATTCTTTAATTCATTGAATCCGATGACAAAAAATTGAGAGAAATATGTGAGAAGTAAAAATGCGGGTGTGGATAGCACTACCCTACAATAATTCACATTGTTTCACCATGCTTAAAATCATGAAAGAAGGAATGCCTCATTACATGTAAATATGAATATGGCTCTTTACATGTAAAGAGCCAAGCATCAACCTTTAGGCTAGGGTACACAATGTGCCAGCTGAATAATTAGATATTAAACTTCTTAATAAAGTGATTCGAACCTTAAACGGTTAAAACCTCCAACTTGTAGAAAGAATATCCCTAAACTATAGTGATACTGACGTATAAACATATTTGCTAACCGCATTGCTAGTAGAGAATATCCCTAAACTATAGTGATACTGACATATAAACATATTTGCTAACCTCCAACTTGTAGGAAGAATACCCCTAAACTATAGTCTAGGGATATTCTTCCTAAAGTGAATTTTGTCACTAAGCAGTAAGGATATTAATTTAAAATCGAGTTCAATGTTTCTTATAATGAGATAGGATCCTCTCCGAATCCTCTTTGTGAGGATTCTAGAGATAAAAAATGCCAATAATTGACATTGCTTCCTCAAACCAAACCTAATCTAATTCTAAGTTTTCATTCCCAAATCCCACAACAAACCTGACTGCACAGACAATAGTTTAGTTAAGTGCATGAAGGTCAGATAAAAATTTGAAAGAACAGTTCACGGTGTAGCATTGTCCATCATAGTTAAACCAAATAGAAGCATCAAACCCCCAACCCAGACCTAGTTTACATTACAAACAAGAAAAACAAAAACACACAATAACCTAATCACATGTCAAAACAAACTAATTAAGTAGATGGAAGATCCACCCAAATATCAAGAGAGCAGAGTCAGCAACTCAGCAGACCACCCAAACCTTACCTCCATTTTTAATCCTCCACAACACAACTAATGAAATTGAGCACTCGCTTAATTCGAATTTGCAAGATACCTGCCAAGGATAAAGTTATGAAATTCCTTTCTTTCTGTGGAAGCCAAGTGCATGCCCAATCCCAAAGGAAATCACAATCCACACGAAATTAAGCCAACTGCATACCTTTGCCATACATACATACATACATATATATATATATATATATATATATATATATATATATATCTAACTTGAAAAATAGACAGTTCAGATCGTTGAAATTCGATGTGGTGTAGACCCCACAACTAATTTTCATTTAATATATATACACACACAAGCTAGGCCTTGAGTGTAGTGGTTCAATTGGAATTTTATTTTTCATTTTTATTTTCCTTCCAAGAACCATTTGATGAACTAGCAAGGAAAACAATACAGAGCAAGACAACCTAAAGAATGTTAAGGTTCTATCGTGAAACCAATTATTAATATGGAGAGTAGCCTAACTATTTATTAGCATAAGATTTTTTTTTTTTTTTTTTTTTTTTTTTTTTCTGATATGAGATTCATACTCTTACCATGTCCCCTTATATGTGGCTAATTTTCAAGCTATAATACGTGAATTGCACAAATTAGGTGATGTGGAACACGTGTCATTGTTAGATTTCACACATGAGACAACCTGCGTTGATACAATAACGAAAGTTGAGGTTTTACCATTAAACAAAAGGAAAACTAATGAAAAAGACTTGAACACTTTGAGTTTTAATGATAATAACAAAATAAAGGGTAAAGTGAATAGTACCAGGATTGACGTTTTAGTGTAAAAATATGGTTTTTCGTTAAAGTAAATAGTACCATGGGCTTTTCGTTAAAACTCTCTTAAATAAATTGTTAATATATGGAGCAGCTCAACTACTTATAAACACATACAAGGTCCATTTTTTTCTTGATGTGACCCAACACAAAATTGTCATTACTAAGAAAAAAAGTCTAAAATAGCATTACCCTTTTATTCAAGTAATAATTATGCTGAATTTATCTCATACTATGGGAAGAAAAATTTGAATTCAAAGACAATAAAAAAGCACACTGCTCTAATCTCTAGCTAACGAACTACGTCCAGGCTTACAACTCTCAAAAACACTCTTAGCATACAAGAATTTTCAGTAGTGTCTTGTGTGAGCCTGATATCGGGTCCATATAAGTATTTTTCATTACAATGCAAGTTGGTATTTTGTTACGTGCATACGTTTAAATTTGCATAAAAAGAAAAAGTTAATATGAGGACTCACATTTAGAAAGTAATTGGAATTTCTCACTCAGTTTTGAGTGCCTTTGAAATAGAACCCAGATCCTTTCCGGATCATTTGAAACTAAACCTAAGGATCAAATGATTTGGACCGTTGTAATTTAATTCAATAGCTACAATTATTATAATTTTAGAGGGACCTCCTGTTTGTAGCTGTTGGATCAAATTTCAACGCCCCAGATCATTTGATCTTTAGGCTCAGTTTCAAATGATCCAGAGAGGATCTGGGTTCTTTGAAATAAAGTACTTATGGTTAACTACTATAAAATTACACCTACCACCAAATTTACTTTGTTTGCAATTTAAACATGGTTTAGTTTAATGGAATGGTAAACCTTTTTTCTTCACATGAATATTTGAAGGCTTTTTAGTTGAGGTTCACATAAATCTTCACTTTGATTCTTCACAATGAAAATTGATAGAAATGTCCTGAGTTTGTCTAACATAAATCATTTAGGTTCTTTCATGAAAAATCTGTCAACATCCTCGTTAAGTAGATGAGTTTGTTAGACAAAAAAAAACCCTTAAAAAGAGAATCACATTGTCAGTCACATTCCAATTTTACAAGAATATTGATATATATTTCATAGAAGAATCAAAATGATTTATTAGAAACAAATTCAAGAACCAATTTTGTTGATTTTGATCATAAAAAACCATATTAAAAAGTTATATCAATGTTAAAGAATCATTTGACTCAAAGGCATTTGAAAAGATTGTACATGATAGCTCTCTGCTATGGCTACTTTGACCTTTCTTTTTTATTAAAAAAGAAAAGGAAACAGGGAAAATGAGGATAAACTTAACATATATATGATGCTCTCTGCCCGCTGCCCCTGCCCGGATCTTGAGATTGTGATCTCTCTTTGCAGTAAAATTGAAGTTTTAAACCCCTTTCATTAAAGAAGAAACATATTCAATCATGTTTGTACTAACTCGAATATAATCACGATTACATGTTTAATTAGTTGTCGTGTAATCAAAGTAATTCTATACTCTCACCTGTTACTATTACAATGTGAATGATAGAGGGAATGAGAAAGAAGAGACAATACGAATGTTGTCGATGCCTCCAATCTTTTAGTTTGCTTCACTTTTACGATATTAAGCATTTTATGTATGTTTGGGGTGAGGAATTTTTAAATTCCAAGAAACTTAGACAAGGTAATGAAGAGACGAATAACAAAAAGTTAGATAGAAAGAATTAGAAATGCATCTACATGAGCATCACAAAGGCATGTGAGAGAAATTTACGAATGACTACTTGAAATGTGTCATTTACAAATCCTTTTATAATGTTCATGTTTCTTATTCCTCCTATTTAGTTTTTTTAGATCTATTTATTACTCATTATGCCTTAATTCCTTGAAATTTGGAAGTTCCTCACCCAAACTTACATTAAACAAATGAGAAAAAGTAGAGCTCCTCGTTGTGGTTGAGTCTAACCAAGAATTTATGCTATTAATCCCTGTAGTGTGTGTGTGTATAATACAAAAGAAAAGTAATTGAGGATTTAGAAACAAAGATAGTACTTCACATTACAAAGGGAAATACTATTGACGCTTCAAAAAAGTTATTGTACAGTCGTATGTAGACAAGGGAGAAATGACACTTTGAAGAGTGCGTGACATTATATTGATTACAATGGTACATTACTTTCACAATATAAAATAAAATAAAACTAAGAATATCACTAACATTGCATAACTAGAAATAAGTAAAGACGGGACGGAGGCTTTTATTCACCTTATTATGTGTAACTGGTGTCGGTGGTATTGTCGATACTTAGTGAAGTGAACTTGAGCGTCAACATATCTCCAAAAATAATAGTTCCAAGGATTTGGAACTAAGGAAACCTTGTGGACTCCGAGTTAACTGAAGGAGAGATGGTAGTGGGAAGTTATTTGTAGGTTGTCCCCAATTTGGGAAGTCAATGTTGTCAAAATTCACAAGATTTATTCAATAGTATGAGTGCATCGTTGAATAAAGTTGCCGACTGTAATATGTGGTCGCAGCTTGCAAGCAGTGTGATGGGAGGGTGCTCTATTTTCAATTTATATAGGTAGGTTAACTCGCCATATATGCCCACAAAGGTAAATAAAATGTTAATGTGCCATATAGATTTTAAATTCATATATATAAGTTTTTAGTCAAAGTGGCACTTAAAGTCGAGTTTCAATATAAAATTTGAGTGCATTCCACGTTAATAAAAAAAAATTTATCCAATCAAGAAAATAAGATTGAGTTTGGACTTAAACCATCTTTAATTATTACACGTGTACAAATTGTTAAATTCAAATTTGAGTTTTCACTCTTATGTTTCTTTTCCATAATAAAGACTTAAATTCTAAAACTCAAAATGATTTTAAGATTTGAGTCTGTGTTTGAGAAAAAAAAAAAAAAAAAAAACTTTAAAACTAAAGTTCATCCTCCTTTTTAGACTCAAATGCATGACAATGTAGGTTTAAGAATATAACCTTGGATTAGAAATGACCCAACAATTAAAAAAAAAAAAAAATTAGAGCAATGGTCCTTAGATTTGAATAAGGATCATCTCTGGATCCTCTTTGTGAGAATTTTTGAGATCCATGTATCGTGTCTGTTCATCATACATCGTGCGGTCAGAAATCATTTTAAATTTTACTGAAAATATGGGTATACCCCTTGGAATTCAATTTTTTTTAAACTAAAACCCATAATTGTAAAATTTTTCTAATAAAAACCCAATGACTAGGCTTCAACTAAGCAATGTCCATAATTAAGTATGACTTGGCAAAATTGGTATTTTTGAATGTCTAAATTACCCCTAATATCATTGACTTTGGGTCTATTACTTCTTATCTACATTTATTTTATATTATTTCATTCAATTAAACATTTTGAAATGTTTATGCAGATTTGGAAAAGAAAAATTTTAGTGTCATGATTTCAATGCATATTAATAACAAAAATTATATGATATTAGAGTTTTGATTCCTTATATAGTTGTTTTCACATTTATGTAAAAATGAGCATTATTTTTCCTTTTCAAATAATTGTAACAGGTAAATTAGTATTTTTCACAAATGTACAAATGTTATTTTATTCAAAATTACCAATATTTTACATATATAAAATAACTATATAAGCTCCAAGTAAAATAACAATATAATTTCCAGGTAAAATAATACATGCAAAATAATTTACCTACAAAATAAATAAATAAATATTGTTTGATTCAAAAGTTAATTAAGTTATTTGCATACACACACACACACACACATATATATATATATATATATATATATATATATAATATCAAAACGTGCCTAACATATGTAATAATGTGACATCCCACATTGCCCAGATGAGTGATCCTTAAATGTATATTCTAATCCCTACCTAGCACGAGGCCTTTTGGGAGCTCACTGGCTTCAGGTTCCTTGGGAACTCCGAAGTTAAGCGAGTAGCGCGCGAGAGCATTCCCAGGATGGGTGACCCATCGGGAAGTTCTCGTGTGAGTTCCCAAAAACAAAACCGTGAGGGAATGGTAAGCCCAAAGCGGACAATATCGTACTACGGTGGTGGAGTGGGCCTGGGAAGTGGTCCCGCCCGGACCGGGATATGACAAATAATACATGCAAAATAATTTACCTATAGAATAAATGAATGTTGATTGATTGCAAGCAACACATAATAATAACAAATGTGCCTAGTATATGTAATAATACCTGCAAAATAATTTACCTACAAAATAAAAGGATGTCCCATCGGGAAGTTCTCGTGTGAGTTCCCAAAAACAAAACCGTGAGGGAATGGTAAGCCCAAAGCGGACAATATCGTGCTACGGTGGTGGAGTGGGCCCGGGAAGTGGTCCCGCCCGGACCGGGATATGACAAATAATACATGCAAAATAATTTACCTATAGAATAAATGAATGTTGATTGATTGCAAGCAACACATAATAATAACAAATGTGCCTAGTATATGTAATAATACCTGCAAAATAATTTACCTACAAAATAAAAGGATGTTTTTAGCCAATTGATTCAAAGTCAATTTATTACCTATATTCTACTTTAAAATATAGGTAATTTATTTCACACAAATATAATAATAACAAAATGTGCCTAATGTATACATGCAAAATAATTTACCTACAATGATTGTCAAACAAATATAAGAAATGGCGCAGATGATGATAAGACAAATAAAAAGTAGATACTTTTGTAATAATAAAGCACTTATTTGCTATAATTAAGGTGAATAATTAAATTCATCAACATAATTAGGGTGTTGTGGCATAATTGTAAATATTTTGAAAATAATAGGTATTTATTTGTTTACATGGAAGTTTATTTCAAATTTGGGTTTTATTTGGATGTTTAAAATGAGATGGGTTTTGGTTAAGGAAATAAGTGTTGCATAGACTTATATCTAAAGAACCCTAAATTTTATTATTTAAAATTGTACACAAACAATATATGACGAAACTGACCGCACGATATACGATAAACGAATACGATTCACGAATCTTCGGGATCCTCTCAAAGAGGATCCGGATTTCTTGGATTTTAGCCCTTTAAACTAAAAATCAATGAGTAGTGATTTCTAAAATGCAGAGTAGTAGTCTTTTTTACTAATATTGATCGAAATTCCATCTAAAATAAAGCATTAAAAGGAGCAAAAAGAAAGCCGAAAGTTCTAATGAAATTATTCCAAAGAACCATTGCTCCAAAAAGTATTATAATATATTAAAAAACCAATCATTTTAATTCAGATACCAAATACTCCAATTAGACTCAAATTTAGAAACGTCTAATTATTGTAACGAAAACTATTACCTTCATCCTCAATCCAATCACTGTAAGTGGTAGCTCTTTTTCATTTGATAATGACTTGTACGTTCTCTGTTCATTTGGTTCCTACATTAATTGCTATTTTCTCGTTCATCACAAACTAATAGGAAAATTAACCGCATAAACATGGCTATGATCTTAAAGAATTCCAACGTTTATTCTTTGATCTTGAGAGTGCACACTTGACGATCCTCAGAAAGCCGGTACATATATGATAGAATTATAAGTAACTGATGAATGCTGAATATTAGAGTAGTATTACATTTGCTATTTATTTGTGTTACATCTTTAATAGAAGTACGACCTATCATCGCATGTGAATTTCATCACTATTAGAATTATATGATAGTATTACATTTGCTATCTATTTGTGTTATCTATTTGTGTTATGTATTTAACTCCATGAATAACGGACACACCCATACCCAAACTACACATAGATATTGATTAAATCTTGAAATAATCCAAATCACTTCGTAATCTCCTCAACCAACTCATTAACTGGAGTATATAAATCTCCTATTGAAATTGTACTACAAATTGTTCAATTAATTTCCCAACTAAAAATTGGCTCTATTTAGAGGAAAAGGATCCTCTCCGAATCCATTTTGCATATCCTAATTGTTCATCGTGCGACTAATTTTCGTCAAATACTATTTATGTTTAATTTTAAAGAAAAAAAGTCAAATAAGTTTTTACCGCACGATACACGATGAATAGTTAAGATGTGGAGATCCCTATGATCCCCATAAAGTAGATCCGAATGGGATCCAATACCCTATTTAGACCTTCATGTAGTAATTAGCAAATTAATTATATACTTATAGACTAAACATATCATACATTACTTGAGATTTCTAAAAAAGCACTTTTGGAGAATTTTAATTTTAGGGTTAAACTCTGCTAAGTTTTGTGATTGTCAACATTTAGTACATCAAGTTTTTTTTCGTCTCAGAGTCATTTCTAAAGTGTAAATTTTGGAACAATCTCATACATCCGTTAGTCAAACTGTTAAATCTTCCGTTAACTGTGACGTGACGGCCACCCTCCCATCACCCACCTCTTCGTCTTCCCCAGATCCCACCCGTGCCCACCCTCTCCCTCCCTTCTCTCTTCTGCAACCCGCACCCCTTCCCTCCCTTCTCTCTTCTACAACTTGCACCACCATCCCTTCTCTTATCCTTCCTCCCTTATCCCTCCATTCTCTCATCTGCACCAACCCACCAAACCCTCATCTCATCTCCTCCGGATCCGCCAAACCCTCATCTGCATAAACAAAAAATTACACCGTTTTTGCATTTAAACAAAAGCAATTTGAATTTGCGAATTGTCTTATCTATCAAGCAAACAACAAAATCCAAAGAAAAGGTCAAGTAGGAGGGCCACCTATCACCGACACTGCAAAAGGCAGTGGCAAAGTCGTAATTTAGATAAAAATACAAGCTACCGGATGTGGACGGTCTCGGAGGCGGTTTAGGAACCCTCGGGATGCGAGATCTGATGGTAGCCAGAGCCGACTCGGCTAACTCCTCCGAGTTACACCTCGACAGCCTCGGCCTCTCCGATTCCGGCTCTTCCCTCTTCGACTCGGAGCCGTCGAGCTTTTGATTCTCCGGATTTGTCGGAATGTGGACGCATTTCACTCCCCTCTTCAGATTTCTGATCAGATTCGACCGTCCGGTGACCTCCATCGGTCCCTGAAATCTCTGCGATGACGAAAGCTCGTCGTTTTCAAAACTAATCACACGATCCGACGCCGTTTTCTTCAGCTCCGAAATTTCAGCCTCCAATAGCTAGTTGGTGTGAACCGAAGTGAGGTGCCTGCGAGCAAGAAGACGACTCGGGAGGCGTTGACTGAGAAAGGTCCTCCTTTCCAGTCGGCGGTTGAGGGATTTGGAGACGGTGAGGAAAGCTGCCGTTGTCGGCGTCGCTACGGATAATGTGGACTCCATTGGAAAATCGCCGCCGAGAGGAGAGGAGATGAGGGTTTGGCGCGTTGGTGCAGAGGAGAGAATTGAGGGATAAGGGAGGAAGGAGGAGGGAAGGGAAGGTGGTGCAGCCTGTAGAAGAGAGAAGGGAGGGAAGGGGTGCGAGTTGCAGAAGAGAAAAGGGATTTGGGGAAGACGAAGAGGTGGGTGATGGGAGGGTGGGCACGGGTGGGATCTGGGGAAGATGAAGGGTTTTTTTTTTTTTTTTTTTTCCTAAAATTTATTTATTTATTTATTTTTAATTTTCATGTGGATGACACGGCGCTCAGTTATCATTCAAATGGGCAACGGGAGACTTAACAGTTTGACTAACGGATGTATGAAACTGTTTCAAAATTTACACTTTAGGTATGATCCTGGGACGAAAAAAAACTTGATAGACTAAATGTTGAAAATCACGAAACATGAAAGTAGTAAACAGTCTTTTACCCTTAATTTTAATGTACACCGTTGTTAGATTGTAAATTTGAACTATTAATCAAGTTAATCATTTTTGGTGCGGGATAGCCATTGAAGGTCTTGGTCTTGGACACCAGTGCAATGCTTAACTGTGAAAAACCATTTACATGATATTAGGTTTGGGTTGGACTAAAATCACACAAAGTCCAACAATAATTTTGTTTAGAACTACATTCATTAGAATTAAATTTAAAAACTCCCGCTTAATTATAAACCAGAGAAATAGAATAACAAACGACGTTGATCCTAGCAAAACAAAATATGAATGAAAAATGAATAGAGGCCAAAGTGGTAATTCAAAAAAAAAGTGATATCAATCAATATATAAAAGGGTAAAGAAACAAAATCAAGTTATTCCCTCATATTTATTAACCCCATCACGTTTATCATGTCTCCATCCCATCTCTCTCTCTCTCTCTCCCTCACTGTCAACCTCTTTTCTTTTTTTTTTTTTTTTTTTTGAAACCCTACTGTCAACCTCTTTTCATGTCTACAGAAACCCTACAAGTTGAGGAGAGACTCCAGTCCCACTTATTACCCATTTAACCACTCAATCTCTCTCTCTCTCTCTCTGAGTTTGTAGGCCTGGAAGGAACTGAACTGCTCCCCTTTCTCCGGAAAAAAATTTCTAGCAATCTCTCAAAATGTTCCCATAAAACAAAGTAATGAACAAAAGCCACCCCACATCATAATCTCTTTCAAAGGGTTTCTAGTATTGATCAAACAACTATTCAAAAAAAAACCTCGGAAGAGTGGTATATATAGCAGAAAGAAAAAAGCAACAGGTTATATATAATGCATAGCTATAGCTAGCTAGCTAACCCTGCTCCTCTTTTCTCAACCGATCTATCTATATAAAATTCTCATCCTCATTCGTCAACCATAGGATTGAAATCCCAGCTCAATTGAGCATCTAGCTAGCTAAGTGATCTACATGTTCTCTGATTTCTTCTAGTTACCCATCCATGGATTCACTTCAAGAATTTGACCCTTCCAACCCATCAAATACTTCAAGCATTAACATCAACATCAACACCACCATCGCTACCAACTCATCCTCATCCTCATCGTCACCATGCTCCACCCTCAGCCGCTATGAGAACCAAAAGCGGCGAGACTGGAACACCTTTGGGCAGTACCTCCGCAACCACAGGCCGCCACTGTCCCTCTCGCTGTGCAGTGGGGCCCACGTGCTTGAGTTCCTCAGGTACCTGGACCAGTTTGGGAAGACCAAGGTGCACATCCAGCTGTGTCCCTTCTTCGGGAACCCTAACCCTCCTGCACCGTGCCCCTGCCCTCTGCGGCAAGCTTGGGGAAGCCTCGACGCCCTCATCGGCCGCCTCAGAGCCGCCTTTGAAGAGCACGGCGGGAAGCCTGAGGCAAACCCTTTTGGGGCTCGGGCTGTGAGGCTTTATCTGCGTGAGGTTCGAGATTCTCAGGCCAAAGCCAGAGGAATTAGCTACGAAAAGAAGAAGCGGAAGCGCCCACCAGAGAGTAGCACCAGTATTACTAGTAGTACTACTAGTACTGTTCTTCCAGTTCAAGCAATACTGCCCCCTGCTCCTCCCAGTGCAAACTAATAAGTCAGTAAAAAGCTGTTTGGTTTTTTGGTTTACTATCAAAATCTTCATTGATTAATTAATGAATTAATTCTCTCTATCATGCATCCAAATAATTGTCTTTGCCCTAGCTATATTAATGAGCATTATTAATTGTTTTGGGTAATAATAAACTTGATAAAGGACACATTAATTCAAATTAAGAGTAATAGCTGTGATTTGCTACACGCTTATCAAAAGTGGTATGCTCGCTTAACATAATTCTTCATATAACCAATTACTATATTAATGAGTATTATTAGGGAAGCACATTATTCGCACTGCATAGAAAGATTAATTGTTATTGTGTTTCTCACCAGGCGGAACAACTTATCTACAAGTATCAACAACTGGGTGTATGCTCTTTCGCTCTGCCTCTCTTGTCATGTGATATCACAGATGAGTTCATGTTGTCATCTTTTGCATTTTTAAGTCTATATATCTACACTTATGGTTTTTTGTTCTTCAGAAACATGCTTAATTAGAGTTTCAGATATTGAAAAATTGAATTGATAAGCAAACAGGAGTTGCACTGTTGTAGTATAAGCAAATTTGCAGTTATGCTGCGAGTAATGAATATTATATATATGTACTAGTTCTAGTTGCACGTAGGTGAGGGTTTTCTGTGACTTAGCCAAAATATGTGATAGATATGTACTATAAAAGGTCAATTGGTTAGAAGTAATAGATTTGCAGATCATGTTCTATGTCTCCTTTTGAAAATTTTCATATTTTTAATGCGTGTTGGCAATCATAGTATGGTGGGTATGACTTTTCGGGAGGTCGATCCTGTGTCGGATTTGTCTAGCACAATGTATATTCAGTCTCTACTTTACATATAGAGGTCAATATTTCTTCTTTAATTTGTTTCCTCCAATAGATTGGATTGTTAGCTTTTCGATCATCACTGTGGAAGTTGAAGCAGTAGAGTGGAGAGAGAACAAACCCTTTCAATTACAAATGCAAATATGCAATCGGTGCATGATGAAGTGTCTGGAAGTATAGTTTATGAATGTATTATACTCATTCACAATATATATGCATGTGGGACGATGGGTCTTTGCCAATATGAGCTGTGCTTCATTTATTATGCAAATATCCACAACCCATTAGTCGAATGCGTCATATCACTCCTTGATGTTCGTTACCAAAAGAGGAGAAATACATTAAAGAAGTGAAGTATTATAATTCTTTCATAATCAATCTCAAGCTAGCTAGCTCATTTAAAATATTAAATATCCCATGCATTCAAGTCAATCGAAGGTGTTAATTAGGGCTTGTAACTTTAGATTGAGAAAATTTACCTTGAGGTTTGATTCTCTCCTCTCTCAATATTGTCTGTATAAATAAAACTAAACTAAAGAGAAAAAAGAAAGAAAAAAAGTTGCATGAGAGAAGTACAATAAATAAACTAATACTAAGTATTATATTATCAAACCTTATGTCAATTTAAATTTAAACATCTAAGAATATAATAATGAATTGAATTGCATGAGAGTATAATAATACCAAAGTATTTCAAGCCCTATGTTAAGCATTATATATGAGATGGATTTCATTCAAGCATATCTAGGTGATAGTGGAGCTTGGTGATAATCATGTGGAGGATGAGATGGACTTATTCAAGCATCTGATAAACACTATGTATCAAACCTTATTTAAGTTCACTAGCTTGCACATAGTAACAGAAGCATTTATAAACTTGCACTTGTGTATACTGGTTTGATTTAATCTAAGTTCTGCAATATTGAAGTGTTCTCTGCCGCGCCAGACTTTTAATCTGAGTTGTGCATTATGATATGTTTTTTTTTATATCTGGGAGATTATTTAGAGTATAGTAAATTGAAGGAAACATAATGGATACAAAATAATGGCAGAATTTTTATATAAGGATGTCAAGTGGTACCAAATTTAGGGTTTAGCATATAATTGAAGGCAGACCATAAGGAAGAGACTTACGTATGATATAGATATTTGCTATGTGGGAGATGATAATTAAGGTAGTGATCAAGAATGCCAAATTAAGGTTTTAGTCCACCACATTAGGGAGATGATAATTGGGTTGAACTCACTCTCTTATTGTCAATTAGTTTTAAGTTGGAAGCTGATATTCTAATAGTCTATTTTTATTTGCACAATTGATGAGCGTTATTGTGGCAGCAAGTTTTCATGATTATTTTCCTAGTTTTACTCTATTTTTGCAACAAGGTTCTATATTTAATTTAGGGTATAGAATGTCTTATGAAGGTTAATTTTACTCCTTATGCAGATGTGTGTGAGTGCACATAAGAGAGTAGCTAGGAAGGTTATTTTCAAGAGCTTGTATGATCAACTCTCAGGTTCTTCAATCATATAATTTTGTTTGGAAAATTTCAACTTAGTTATGAGCTATGGTTCTTTCTTAAATATGCATGTAAACGCATGCAAATGGCGACTTTTAGGATTAAGACGTTGTTAAATGAGATCCATACATTAGGGTTTTGTTTATTTTTAGTTTCAACGGAAGTTTGAGTCTTAATTTTCCTCTTTTGTTTGAATAAAGATCAGAGATTGCAAGCATGTCAATCGTACTGTCTATCTATGCTTACTATATCTATATAAAAGTTAGTGTTGGTGAAACTAGATCCCCAAGAAAGCTACCTTGTTGCTAACTTATATTATTCAATAACTATCATCAGGGAACTAGGGATTAGATGAATTACAAGCTAAGCTAGCTACAAGACTTGATCTTCTTTTTTCTTTTACATTTTTATCTTCTTTTTTGGTAACACGGTTTGGCGAAAAACAGAATTTCTCAATGACAAATTCAAAAACTCTGTATCGCTTCTCCTCCTTACATTTCCATTAGTGGACCTTATATATATTAAAAGTCATCTCTAGCCTTGTGCGGTTGCAACTGTCAACTACAAGCATTCAATTATAGTTTGGCTGGAAGTTTTATTTTCATGAGTCTCGTTTGGTATAGAGGATTTGATTGGAATGAAAAAACAACTATTTTCAAGTTATTTTGAAAGAAGAAATAAAAACGTTGTGGTTAACTGTGGAGGTAGGAGATGGACTACTCAAAAAGAAAAATTATCCATTCTAATCCTTTAGGATCAAAAGGGAGAAATTTCCTTCATATCTAATCCATTTTTAATTCCCTCAAATAAAATCATTCTCCTGCATCATCAGAATACCTTTAATTTATAAGGTATTCATTCCAATTTAATTCTAAACACCAAATGAGCTATTTTGATATTATCTTGTATTTGATAGTATTTGGTTAGTTTGTAGTTCGTAGTATAGGACTCAAGAATCATTAAACATGTGCAAATTTTGTGTGCATGAAATGTGTTAGCTCGCTAGGCTGTTAGATAGCTTAAGAGTGATCAATAATATATTCTAGCTACCTGGATTTTACAAATTTACAATGGAAAAACCATGTAAAGGATATGGGTAATGCTAGGGACACTAAATTTGTAGATAAAATTTGCAAACTAAATGATATGTCACCAATAGAAATGAGCATGTTTACCAATGCTTAAATATTAATCTAATCATCAACTTCCATGTCATTTAGTTTACAAAATTTTGTCTACAAATTTACTCTCCTTAACATTACCCAAAGGATATAGTGACATATGATGTCCCGGATAGTGACAGTCCATTCATATCATGCTAGTGTTGAAGAATAGGATTCTACATGGTCATATGACAAGATAATATCCAATTAATATACGGTTGTTTCCACCCATAATTAACTAAGGTCTTTTGTGATAGAACCCAACACCTAGTAATACATAATTAAGTTGGGACAATATCAATGATATTGGTAGTGGACATCGACAGAGCCACCTTAGGCTCAGGAGGCACATGCCCCTACATAGTATTTTTGCTGGAAAAAAATATATATAATGCATATAGCAATTCCACATGATAGAGCATTTTCAATTATGAACTTTTTGAAGAATCGATTAAGAAATCAGATGGGAGATCAATGAATGAACGATAATTTGGTTATTGGTATAGAGAGAGATATTTGATGGTATTGGTAATGAAGTTGTCATGCGACGCTTTCGAAACATGAAAAATGTGTTGACGGATATTGTAATATGTAATATGAAAAACCTTATGGATTAATATATACGTGTTTTGTTTAGTAAATTGTTGAGCTTTGTAATTTGTGACGTTCCTTGAGAATGCCCCCATTCATATAGATCTCTGGCATCGACCCTAGTAGTGGACCTGCATGGGCCTATAAAGTTTAATATGGTAGCGAAGCAGGCTATTCTTTCGACACATACGTCCTGGCTTCGAATTTGCCTTATTAAGTTGGGCTTTCGAAAAGTTGTGTTAACTCCAATTTAGGAATATTGAATTATTGGACCCTCGCAAAGTTGTGTTGGCCTTAGTCCTTGAATGATGATCGAGTTCTTGAAAAGTTACGTTAGCTCTAATACAATGACTTGGTCAATTCTTAATGTGGGAATTGGTTTCCTTTGTAACCTTGTATATAGCCACTCGAGAGGGGGCATATTGGAGAATAGAATCCCACATCAGTCATATGAGAAAATAATATACAATTAATATGAAGGAGTTTCCGCCCTTAATATTACTAAGACCTTTTGTGATAAAACTCAACAAGTAGTTCTGGTTTGGTACTGAGGTAATTTTATAAAAAGTGGGTATAAAAAAAAGATGAGCTAAAAAATATGTTTGGTAAACACTTAAAAAAAAGCTTATTTTCACAATTTTGGGTGAAAAAAAAAGATGAAAACGTGAAACAGCAAAAATGAGCTTATTCTCACAACACAGCAGAAGCAGTTTTTTTTCAAAGCATAGCAATACCAAATCAGCCCGTAGTAATAGGCCGTTAAGTTGGGACAATATCGGTGATTTTGATGGTAGATATGAATGAACCTATAAAGTTGAGTACTACTAAGCTCATCCCTTTATCTTATTTTCCTACCTACATCAAATTAAATATTTTATTGATATATTTGCCCAAAATGACTTTGAAGGACCTAGACAAAGACTTCTAAGTAAGATTAAAATTAAAATGCTAAAAATAAAAACCTTAACATGGTCACTACCACAAACCAACTTTGACTGCCAACCCATCATGCCCAACCCCCTTTTTCTCTCTCTTCCGCAATACGTGCCATATAGATTCGAATTTGGTGACTAAAAATATGTACAGAGTAAGACAAGAAGGATAGAGGTAGACATTTTGGGAGTTGTGGTTCTGTAAAATTTCGGATTGGAGTGGGTTCTGGGTGTTGGTGGGCACACTTACACTGTTGCGCGGTGGTCGTGCAGGTGGACTTTTAATTTTTTTTGGGGGGATGGGCGGCTGTGATTTCTTTAGGGGGGATGGTTGTTGTTGAGAATGAGTTCTACATTGATGGGAGAAGGGATTTTGCATGGACTTATAAGAGATTAAGTTACTCTTCATATTGACAATTGATTTTATTGTAGAACTCCCACTTTCTTTAGTTGTGCTGCTGGTTAGACATTGTTTTTACTTTCAAGTTATTTAGGTGGGTGGCAGAAAATTGAGTATTTATCAAATATAGCAAAAAATTAACCCTTAATTTCAAAAATGTCACTTTTTATAAAATCTTTCAAATATATCCAAAATTTCACCCAAATAGACACAAATACCATCAAATTTAACAACCAAATAAATTAAAGACTTTTTAGCCAAAATGATTCGTGACATTGACATAATTTCTTAATATGGTCCTTAATAATTAATGATAATCAATATTAGTGTTCTTGAATTTGTTTATTGTAAATCATTTTAGTCTTTAGTTGAATTTGTCCATGGTGATCATTTTAGTTTTTTCGTGAAAAATTTGTCAATTACTCTGTTAGTGTGATGATGTGGCACCACGTGGGTTTCACAAATACAATCATATACCGACATGTGGATTAACTTTAAAAACTATTTTTATATTTAAAACTAAAAATGATATTAGTATGAAAAAGGTGTTGAAGGCATGATCAAAATTCTGCTACTCCCACTCGTTGTAATCGTGGCAACACTCAATGTCGGTGATGAGGGGGTCAAAGGGGGATAAGGTTGTGGTGGTGAAGTGTAGAAGCGAATGAGAGTTGGATTGGAGCTTGAGGCGATGGTAGCTAAAAAGCCTTTAATTTATTTAATTTTTAAATTTAAAGGTATTTGTGTCTATTTAAGTGAAATTTTGGATATATTAGAAAGTTTTTATAAAAAGTGACATTTTTGAAATTAAGGGTTAATTTTTTGCTACATTTGATAAATAACTCCAGAAAATATGCAAAAAAGAAATTCAAAAGATTAAGGTTACTTAAGGAATAATGGTGGGGGGTGTGAAAATAGTATTTCATTGTTTTTACTTTTAATGGTGGGTGGCAAAATAAGTGGGATGGGGAGATAAGAAAGGAAGGTGGGCATAGTAGCACTCATAAAGTTTATCAATAATTTTTTTTCCCTAAAAATAGAATTTAAGTTTCTACGCTTAAAACAAACAACAATATTAATTATATAATTTTTGTCAAAGATATGCCTTTGAGAATCTTTTGGACAATCGAATGCCAATTTTGTATTTTTTTTTTTTTAAGCTTTTTGTTCTTTATAGCTCTTAAAAAGGAATATTTTTTTGTTGAACTAAGAGAGTGAGTTAAGCCTTATACTAGGCTGCCTAGCCATAATAATGTGGTTCAAATTCGTCTTTGGTGAAAATCAAACCTAAAACCTCTTACTTACAAATGAAAATGAACACCACTAGGCCTTGTACTAAGTGGCAGGACTGCTTTTAAACTAGCATAAAATATAGGGACATATAGTATTGAAGGGGGTTTCTACGGTACCTTATTTGACGCATGAAAAAAAGAACCAAGGAGTCTCAGGAGACGAGGGATGATAACCTAGGAATTGCTCAACCAGGAAGGGACGGATTCCCTCATGTCTTTACGGAGATAGAACTGAGAATCACTCAGCCAGGGGTAACAGAAGCACTCACGTTGCTAATTGTGGATTCACTCGACACAACCAAGCCTAACACTGAAGGAGAAAATCACTCTCTTCTTAGATTAACTTTAATTCACTAACTCTCTTTCTTAAAGATACATTTGGAGACTTTAAATAGGGAGATTACAAAGCATTAGTAGAGTAAATATTTAATAGTAGGATAGTTACTAGGCAACTCAATTAAAAGAGAAGGTGACAAAGTTTTTGTGAGATGAAAAGTCACTAAAGCATTAAATATATTAGTTCCCCATGCTCTGCATCATTATTAAAAAAATAAAGTATCAATACCATTTAAGACACACTACGATGGTTTAAATTACACTTCAAAATTATATTGTTATGATAAAATTCAAGTTAATAACAAAATAAAAAAAAAATGATTATTACTATGACATGGTTGGTAGTTACATTGTAGACGTTCTATTACATTTCAATGTAGGTTTTGGTACTTCAACATGATTGAATTATGAAATTAAAGTTTATTATAATATGTAGCAATGACGTAAGGATTTTTTTAGTAGGGAACGCTATGACCTTGCACAATGTTAAAACATGATGTCAACATACAAGAACTAAGGTAAGGTTTCACCATAGTTGTCCAAATTTACACAATTAAACTAAATGACGTTGGTATTACTTTACCTAAGTTGCCTTTCATGGTGTAAATATTAGAATATTACACTATAAGGTAGTATATTATAGTTGGACGTTATTGCATTACAGTTTAACATTCAAATTAAATAATACCAATACATTACATAATTATTTATGAACTATCTATGTCATTATTATAGCAATTAAGCTATATTGTTTTCCAACAAAAAAAAAGTAGATAATGTTTTTCTCTTCAAAAGAAAGAAATATATTTTAGGGGCCGGGCACCATTCTCCTACTGGGACGAGTAGAAGAAAACTAGGCAAATATGATGAAGCATTTAGAGTCAAATGAGGAACTTTCGTTGAAAGACTTCGATTCACTAGCAAAAGGATATAAAGAGGATTCTTCTGAGTTTCAGCATTTTAGCAATCACAGACTACGTTACAAATTATATCCTTGTGTGGTTACAAAATTAGATATGTTATCATGATAAATTTGCACAAGACTTAAGTCTATGGTTTTAGGAATTTACATCATCCTGCCGTTAAGTGGGCAGAAGACTCTGTACATTGTCCAATATATTTTAGGGGCCGGGCACCATTCTCCATCTGTTGGATGTAACCCTTATTTGTTTGAAATGGTACCAGGCATGTTGTTTAGGTTGATAAAAATTCAAACTTTGAATAATCGTTTGAAGATGTTTTATGTTTTGTTTTCTAGAGAGAAGACGGAAGAGCAAAAGACTTTCTGTATTTTTCTTAATCTCCAAAGACAAAATTACAAGACTATATCTTTCCACAGCCGGTCTAAAACCAGATCCTAGAACTAGGGACCTAGTACTCCTCTTCGACCATTAATGGTTCTTGGAGGATATCATCCATCCACTTGGTAGAAGATGAGGATGCTCAGTACAATTAAAAGTAAAACACCAGCTGTAATCTTTCTAAAACTAGGAAAAGAAACTAGCCGTTGAATTTAAAAAGTTCCTTCTAATTTTAGTAAGGTCTTCATCTCTTCATGCTTTTCTGCTTCATTTCTGATTTCATCTGCAGGATTACCTTCTGCAGGTTGTCTCTAAAGCTAGGAGGCAGCTCAATTCTCAACAGCCTCTCCTAAGCTGCTTACTGGCTTCACTCCTAACTTCATTCTCAAGTAATTGAATCGATCTTTAGGCAAGGCTTTTGTAAATATATTTGCCAACTGTTCTTCACTTCTGCAATACTTCACATCAATGGATCCTTGCTGCAATGCTTCTCGAATAAAATGATATTTCCTGTTTATATGTCTGGTTCTCTGATGAAAGACAGGATTTTTGACCATTGATATTGCAGACATGTTGTCACAAAACAATGGTGTTGCATCAGCTTGCAATTCACCAAAATCATCCAACACAAATCTTAGCCAAATGGCTTGAGCTGTTGCTCCAGCTACTGAGACATATTCAGCTTCTGCAGTTGACAATGCAACTGTGTTTTGCTTGACTGAGGCCCATGAAAAAACACCACTTCCAAAGCTAAATGCATATCCAGATGTACTTCTACTGTCATCTTCACTTCCAGCCCAATCTGAGTCACAAAAACCAATCAAAACAGCCTCCTTGTCCCTTGTGAATTCAATACCATAGCTGAGAGTGCCTTGAATGTATCTGAGAACTCTTTTAGCTATTCCCATGTGTTTTTTCATGGGACCATGCATGAATCTTGATAGCAAACTAGTAGCATACATTATATCAGGCCTGGTTGCAGTTAAATATAACAAACTGCCAACAATCTGCCTAAATAAACCTTCATCAGTCAGCTCACTTCCATCAATTTTCTTCAGTTTCTCACCAGTGGGAAGAGGAATTGTCACAGATTTACAATCCTCCAGGCCAAACTTTGCAAGTAAGGACTTTGCATACTTGCTTTGATGAATAAAGACCCCTCTTTCAGTTTGTAGAACTCTCATTCCCAAGAAATGGTGTAAGAGTCCTAAGTCAGTCATCTCATATTTCTGCATCATGTCCCTTTTAAACTCACTGAGCAATGTATTGCTACCTCCAGTGTATATTATATCATCAACATATATAGAGACTATGATCATATTTCCTTCATCATCAGTTCTAGTATATAAGGTAGCCTCACTTATGCTTCTTTTGAAATTGCAGCTTGTGATATAAGTGTCAATCTCACTGTACCAGGCTCTAGGAGCCTGCTTCAAACCATAAAGTGCCTTCTTTAACTTATAGACCTTGTGACTTGCATTTTTGACTTCAAACCCTTCTGGTTGCTCAGTGTAAACCTCCTCCTCAAGTACTCCATTCAAAAAAGCTGATTTAACATCTAATTGGAACAGCTTCCAACCCTTCTGTGCTGCAAGTGCAATTAAAGTTCGAATTGTATCTAACCTTGCCACTGGAGCAAAGGTTTCATTATAGTCAATGCCAGGTTTCTGAGCATACCCTTTTGCCACAAGCCTAGCCTTGTGTTTTTGAACTGATCCATCTTGATTCAGTTTGGTTTTGAACACCCATCTGACTCCTATAACAGGCTTGTCTGCAGGTCTTTCCACAAGCTCCCAAGTTCCATTTTTCTCAATGGTTTCAATCTCAGCATTCATTGCTTCCTTCCATGCATTGTCTTCAATAGCTTCATGATAGGTTTCAGGTTCAATGATAGTCATATGACATCTTGCATAAATGTCTTCCAAGCTTCTCAGCTTCACAGGTGTATTACCTGGTGTTGAGCCTTGACTAGTACTGCCATTGTTACTTCCAGTGGCTTGTTCATCACCAGGCACTAATTGAGTGAGATTTGGAGAGTCACAGCTTTGAGTTTCATGAATGAGTTCTTCTGGTTTAGTTATCTCTGGATTCTCATTTTCAGAACTGAGTGGCATGAAAACAGTTTCTTCTTGCTTGCTTTCCCAATTCCATGATTTGCTCTCATCAAATATAACACTTCTTGAGAGTATGATCTTCTTAGTTTGAAGATTATAGATCCTATAACCTTTCTCACAGCTGCCATACCCCATAAATATTCCCTTGTTTGCTTTATCATCAAATTTCTGTCTCAGATTTGATGGAATGTGGCTGTAACAAATACTACCAAACACTCTCAAATGTTTCACACCTGGTTTTCTTCCTGTGAAAGCTTCAAATGGTGTTTTACCCTTCACTGAGATTGTAGGACACCTATTCTGCAAGTACACTGCAATTCCAACTGCTTCAGCCCAAAAAAACCACAGGAATGTTCTTCTCAGCCATCATTGATCTGGCCATTTCACAAATAGTTCTATTTCTTCTCTCAGCAACACCATTTTGCTGAGGGGAGTATGCCACTGTTAACTGTCTCTCCATTCCAATATTAGAACAGAAATTCAAGAATTCATGGGAGGTATATTCACCTCCTCTGTCACTTCTCAGCTTCTTAAGCTTAAAACCATTTTGCAGCTCAACAAAAACTTTAAATTTCTTAAACACATTGAACACATCAGATTTGTTCCTTAGAAAATACACCCAACACATTCTTGAGAAGTCATCTATGAATGTTATGAAGTATCTGTTGCCACCAACAGATTCATTCTGCATTGGTCCACAAACATCAGTGTATACCAGTTCTAATGGTTGACTAGCTCTCCAAACTTTCTCTTTATCGAATGGTTCAATATGCATCTTCCCAGAGACACAACTCTCACAGACTTCCTTCATCTCAGATAATGCAGGCAATCCAAGCACCAATCCTTCTCTCTGCATCCTTTTCAGACTGTTAAAGTTCAAGTGACCAAGCCTTTTATGCCAGATCCTTGACTCTTCTTCAATTGAAGCTTTTCTAGCCACTGCATTTATAGATTCAAAGGACAATGGAAAGCATCTGTTCCCTGTCATAACAACCTTTGCTACCACATTTTCAAGATTACTATCATCAAATATCACAGCCATGTTACCACCAAATAGAACATAATAACCGTGTTCCATCATTTGACCAACACTTAACAGATTTTCATCTAATCCTGGAACCAGCAGCACTTCATTTATGTATCTTTTCCCTCTTCTTGTCTCAACTACAAGTGTTCCTTTTCCTGTGGCTTGAACGAGATCACCAGTACCCATTTTCACTTTGCAGGTCACTGACTTATCAAGATTGATCAATAAAGACTCTTGAGAAGTCATGTGATTACTGCAGGCACTGTCCACAAACCACACAGACTTACTTGATGCAATTGAACTTGCATGACAAGCATAGAACATTGTTCCTGTGACCAGATCTTCTTCCTTTGCACAATTTGCAACTTGTTTACCATTATCACAGTCCTTAGTTAGATGACCAAATCGACTGCACCTGCCACATTTGGGTTTTCCTCTATATCTGCATATACCAAAGTGATATTTGTCACATACTTGGCATAGTGGTTTCACATTCCCTTGACTGCCATTGGTTTGTTTGTTGTGTGCAGGAAACTTGTTGTTCCAGCCACCACCAGTACCATTATTCCAGCTGCTATTCTGACCCCAGTTCTTTCCCTTCTTATACTGACCAAACTTTGGATTTGATTTATACTGAGATCCTTTAAAATTTCCAGTGCCACTTCCATTTCCTCCAACTTTAAGACTACTGAAAGCCCTCTCAGTACTTGTGTATTTGTCTCTTTCATCATGCAAATCTTCCCTCTTATCATAAACTTTCACTGAGGCTAGGACTTCTTCAATCCTAATAGTATCTAGATCTCTGGTTTCTTCAATAATCGACACTATGGACTTGTACCTTCTACTTAGACTCATCAACAGCTTTTGAACAATCCTTTTTTCTGTTACATCTTCTCCTAGAGATTTCAAGTTGTTTACTATCTCAAAAAATCGAGCCAGGTAGTCATCCAGAGATTCAACATCATTCATTCTTAGATATTCAAAATCAGCTCTAATGGCTTGTAGTTTCACAGCTCTTACCTTTTTGTCTCCTCTGAACTCTCTTCTCAAGATTTCCCAGGCACCCTTTGCAGTCTTCTCATTTCGGATTCTGGGAAAAAGTTCATCAGTGATTGCTCCTTGAATAAGACTTAGAGCCTTGGCATTCTTGATCTTTTCCTCCTTTGTAACAACTGGTCTTTCAACTGGAATGTGCTCTGACTCGCTTTCTCCTTCTTCCTCAGAGATCTCCTCTCTGGAAGTTTGTTGTCCAGCAAGACCAACTTCAACCACATCCCATAGATCGTATGCTATGAGAATGGTTTCCATTTTTACAGCCCAAAAATCCTAGTTTGAACCATTAAATTGTGGTGTTCGTAAATCACCACCAGAGGAGCTTGATCCGGCCATCTTCTTAGGTAGCACAGCACAAATGGTTATAAAGGTACCACCTTTAACCTTTTCTGGATTTGTATCTTCACAGAATCACGTCCCTTCTTCGAAATCAGACCTAGAGCTCTGATACCATGTTTGAAATGGTACCAGGCATGTTGTTTAGGTTGATAAAAATTCAAACTTTGAATAATCTTTGAAGATGTTTTATGTTTTGTTTTCTAGAGAGAAGACGGAAGAGCAAAAGACTTTCTGTATTTTTCTTAATCTCCAAAGACAAAATTACAAGACTATATCTTTCCACAGCCGGTCTAAAACCAGATCCTAGAACTAGGGACCTAGTACTCCTCTTCGACCATTAATGGTTCTTGGAGGATATCATCCATCCACTTGGAAGAAGATGAGGATGCTCAGTACAATTAAAAGTAAAACACCAGCTGTAATCTTTCTAAAACTAGGAAAAGAAACTAGCCGTTGAATTTAAAAAGTTCCTTCTAATTTTAGTAAGGTCTTCATCTCTTCATGCTTTTCTGCTTCCTTTCTGATTTCATCTGCAGGATTACCTTCTGCAGGTTGTCTCTAAAGCTAGGAGGCAGCTTAATTCTCAACATTATTTTCTTTTATCAAAAGCTTGTGCTCTTCTGCATCAGCTACAGCTGCTTCTTCAGCTTCGGCTATGGCCACTTCTGCCTCTGAAATTGCTCGAGCAGCAGCTGCAGTAGCCTCTTGTGGGATCACGGCTTTCATTTTTGTTGGTTCTTAACTAAACAAACTAGGCTTTCATAACCCTTTGCCTTCCCTGTGTCCAAAAACAAAAACGCAAACTAGGATTAAGATTGAACTCTCATTCAGGCTCTTATGCTGAACATAACCTACCGAAGTTCTGGCAACCACCTTCAATTGCTGGTGTTAATAGTAAAAGAAAAATAAGGATAACTAGTACTCTTGTTAGAGGGTGTAATGGTATTTTTTTTGGCATACATACCTCTGGTAAATCATCAAATTCGATATTGATTTTTGAGAACCTTGATCAGGTCTGCATGAGCATCGTCTTCATCTTCATTCTGTGACCCTACAGCTATTTGCCACATACGTAACATATCTCTAATGGAAGCTAACCCTTGAAACACAATGTCAGATACTAATACAGCCTCACTTTTGGGTCAATTTATAGTTATCGTGGAGGTACTGGTTTTCAAAACAATGGACTCCATTCTTCGTGTATTAGGTTTTTGATTTCTAACAGGATCCTGTGTGTATGGTTTTTTTCTACTTGGTTGGTCACAGTTTGGTTTCCTTTTGCTGATGGATACAATGAACAATGAGAAATGGGGACAAATTAAGGAAAAATATCCAGCTGTTTTTGGTAGCAATATCTAGCAGTTGATTTGGCCTTTAAGAATAAAGTTTAACAACTAAGGACAGAAGTTGAAAATAAGAAAAGGCATAATTAGGATACCGCTCAAATGATGATGTATCAAGAAAAATAAGTGTTAGGTTGACGAACTCAAAAAAATTGAAAGTATATCGCTAAGTTTTAATCGGTTTTGAAATCCATCAAGCTATGCTATTCAATTCCAAGGCCTAAAGCTAATAACAAGCTCATGTCATCCAAATGTTCAAATCAGTGTGATGAGTTGACTTAAAGAGACAAGACTTCATTCATTTTAAGGAGTTCGTAGATTACCTGAAAATACATGGACAATAATTCCTTGAATATTTTGACAGTGATTATTTTTGGTAAACAATCTAATGTTTTCTTAGAAGTATTCATATATCAATCAGGAAGATGCTGATAAAGAAGGAGAGGTATCTGTATCTGCATTCTGTGACGCTACTCGTCAAAACTTAGCCAATCTTTTTCTTCAAAATGTAGCTTGGATAACATCATTATGCACCGTATCATGACATCATGTGCTACGACCAGTATGATAGCGATGTTGATTACCTATTTGAAGCAAAATTAGTAGTTATTTTGATCCAAAAGTTCAGAACTTGTATGTTTATGATTATGATAGTTTAATCTAACAGACTTGCCAAATAGTGAAGTGGCTCTATGATATGACAAGCCAAGAAATAGAAATTTGCGATCTTATGTATATGTTAGACGCAAATCATAGGTTTAACTTTAACTTTTAACTTGATGCTACATATGGAACTAGTCGTGAAGGAGCAGTTTGATGTGAAAAAGGAGATGCTGTGCATGCACTACTATATATTTATTATCAGGAATCTACAGAACAGGATGAATACCATCGTCACCCTTATATCTGTGTTCATAGTTGAAAATATATTACATTTTGAGAGAGAGAGAGAGAGAGAGAGAGAGAGCGAAACAGAAGACAGTCTGCCTAGTTAGACGCTATTTCAATCTCATATTTCTTCATGATAGGAGTCTCATCTACGGCTTTATATCCATTTACAGTTTGAGAAGGAACTAAACAAAAATCGCTGCTGGTACCAGTTGTTGGATTTGACGTATCATAGACGGGTGCAGCAGGGTATGGAGTGTCCGACATCAAGTGCTGAAAAGGGTTAGTTGAAGGTCTAGGAATCTCCATTGCTCCTTCCAACATTTTCACCACAACACTCATTGAAGGCCTATCCTCTTGCTTATACTGGACACACCACATAGCTACATTTACCATTCTCTCTGCCTTCTCCTTATCTTTCTCCTCTATTCCACAAACTACCATCAGCTCTCCTAATTCTCCGGGTTCAAACTTCTTCCATACCCACCTCGGGAACCAGTCTCGGCTATCTTCGACTTTGATATCAAGATTCCTTCTCCTGCCTATAATCTCAAACAATAGCATTCCAAAGCTGAACACATCACATTTGTGTGTTATTGGGAACCGCTGCCAAACTTCTCTCTCTTGCGCGTTTCCGACGATTCTTGCACACTACAACCAAGACAAAAGTATTCACTAAGGTCATTCCTACTCCTGCAAAATTCAGAACTCATTAGTGACAAAAGAATTATAAACAAAAGTAGTGGATGCAGAAAGGAAAAAGGCAACGGGTAGAGACATAGATCTTTACCCAAGACTAAAAAAATAACTGCTCGCGCTCCATTCCAGTCAGTCGACATTAATCAAAAGATAGATCGACTACAATAAAGTTATAAAATGCTTCAACAAACACTCAAATGTAGCAGAATTTAGATTACACTGTTAGGAGTTTCATATAAGCATGCACATTTAGAAAAGGAAGGAGTTTTGGAATAATCACACAATCGAAGGAGAAGTGAGAGACAGAGAGCAGTTCTTAGTTCTTCATGGAACTCATCTACTCTCATTCAGATTCCCTTAAAGCCGACCTTAAGTAGACAGCATTGATGCAATCCCAGCCCTTCATTTCGCATTAGGACCACACAAACACACATATATTGAGAGAAAGTTCCAAGTAAGGAATTAATAATTTCTTGAGTCTCCATTCTTCAATTCTATGAACACACTAATTACTACTATTTTAATTTTAGTAAAACCGTGTGGGGTTTCCATGAAGATGCTGACATAACAGGGCGAGAGAAAGTTCAAAGTACGGAATTAATAATTTCTTGAGTCTCCATTCTTCAATTCTATGACCACACTAATTAATACTACTTTAGTTTTAGTAAAACCGTGTGGGGTTTCCATGAAGATGCTGACATAACAAGGCGACAACGTTATCAGCACACTTGGACCGCTTCACTAGCGTGAGAGCACTTTCAACCAGACGTGTCTGGCCTTCTTCATAATCAGCTGAACCCATTAAATTGGTAGCCAAAATGTCGGTACACTGTAAACTGTTCAAGTAAATTGGTAGCCAAAAGGTCGGTACACTGTAAACTGTTAGCCAAAAATGTTGGTACACTGTAAATTGTTAGCCATTAATAATAATGTGGTTAACCTATTAAGTACATTGTAAATTGTTGGCTAACCTATTAATATCCATCCGAGAAATGCTAAGGAAACTCATTCAAAAGTGGAACTCTTCATGGATTCTCTGCCAGCTCATGTTTTGGGCACAATTTTTGTGTCAACATTATAATCATTGTGCCAAAAACATGAGGGGAGCAGAGAATCCATGAAGAGTCCCACTTTAAAAGAGACATCTTAGCATTTCTCAATCCGTAAACCCCTTGTTGAAATAGTGATTCCCTCCTTGGTCATGGCAGAGGAGAATATTTCTTTGCTTAGTGAGCCCACTCACGAGGAGGTGTATTACGAAGTAAAAAGTATGGATTATTCTAGTTCTCCAGGGTCAGATGTGTTTTTTTGTTGCATGCTGGAGTATTGTTGGCTCTAATGTGGTTCTAACTATGCAAAATCTTTTTCGTTGATGGAAGAATTCCTCTTCGTTTCAGTTTTTGGTCGTTCTTATTCCAAAAGTTCCAAGAGCAGACTCAGTTTCCCAGCTCTGCGCTATTGAGTTGGCCAATTTTACATTCTCATTAACAGACGGGGGCTAACTGCATCTAGAAGTGTCTCACCTCAGGAACATGGTTGTTTCATTTTTTATGCAACTATTCTTATTTCTGAATGCATAAAAAACTCTTGATAAGAAATGAGTGTGGGTAATCTTGATAAGAAATGAGTGTGGGTAATCTTGATAAGAAATGAGTGTGGGTAATCTTGATAAGAAAATGAGTGTGGGTAATCTTGATAAGAAATGAGTGTGGGTAATCTTGATAAGAAATGAGTGTGGGTAATCTTGATAAGAAAATGAGTGTGGGTAATCTTGATAAGAAATGAGTGTGGGTAATCTTGATAAGAAATGAGTGTGGGTAATGTGGTCATAAAGTTAGGCATTAGAAAAGCTTTTGGCTTTTCTCATGCTTTCGTTATCTGGATTGAAGAGCTTTAGGTTTTTCCTCTCCTGCTCGAGAAGGGGTCCTCCGAGGGGATCCCTTAAACGACAATTTATTTTGTGTAATGACGTGCTTGAAAAGTTGTTAGTAAGGTGGTTAGTACCATATTTTTATTGTCAACATAAATTACTAGGTTATATTTAACTACCATATTTTTCAGGGTGATACTTTCCTCTCTGATTTTTATGATTTGCCAACTTTTTGGTAGCTCTAGCTCTCAAAGTTTTAGTTTACTACTCTCCACAAACCCATCGCCAATGGCATTTCCTGTGGAAGCCACATCATACCTATACAATTCTTCTGTTTCTTCTTTATTTTTATTATTGGTTGAACGTGGATCCTTTCTGGATTTTCTTTGTGAGGATTCTTGGGATCCTTAAATCGTGTCTATTCATCGTGTAGAATTATCAGAGAGACGGGCCATGCAGTCCATTTCCAACAACATCGATATTGTCCCCAACTTGGTAATTCCCACCTGCACAATCCGTCAGGTGTGGGATTTTATCACAAAAGGTCTCGGTATTAGTTGGAGTGGGATTAGGGTATTTAAACTATTCTTTTGTCATTGATACGGGCGATGCGGGACATTTCAACACGCCTCCTCGCATGGGACCCAATTAGTGGGTCATACGTGGGAGATCCACACATCGACAACCACGTGGAGCCAAGGGGACTCACCCTACACGTGGGGCCAAGGGACCCACCATCATTGCGTGAGGCCAAGGGGACCCACCCATCACATAGCAATACGGTACGGGCTTGCTCCCTGACTCTGATACCATGCTAATTAGGGTTTATTTTGGGGTTTTAATTTTCTAATATTATTCTTCTCACCAAGGAGGGAAATATATATTGTACAAGATTGATTTACAAGGAAAGAAACACCAAATAATATCTATCCTAATTACATACTGATTACAAGGACCCAAACAGATAACTAAGCTAATTACAAAGGTCAACTCTCCAACATGCTAATTAGGGCTTATTTTGGGGTTTTAATTTTCTGATATTATTCTTCTCACGAAGGAGGGAAATATATATTGTACAAGATTGATTTACAAGGAAAGAAACACCAAATAATATCTATCCTAATTACATCCTGATTACAAGGACCCAAACAAGTAACTAATCTAATTACAAAGGTCAACTCTCCAACACTCCCCCTCAAGTTGGTGCATAAATGTCGTTCATGCCCGATTTGACAAGAGAGTTGTAAAATGCTTGACTGGCAACAGCTTTAGCTAAGATGTCCGCTAATTGATCCTCTGACTTTACAAACGGGAATTGAATAATATTCCCATCAAACTTCTCCTTAATGAAGTGTCAGTCAACTTCCACATGTTTCGTGCGATCATGCTGGATTGGGTTGTGTGAGATATCAATCGCTGCTTTGTTATCACAAAACAAATTCAAAGCCGACATTGAAGGACACCCAAGTTCTTCGAGTAACCTTTGAAGCCATAAGAATTCACATACTCCTTTTGCCATACCTCTGTATTCCGCCTCTGCACTTGATAAAGCAACCACTTTCTGTTTCTTACTCCGCCAAGTCACTAAATTTCCCCCCACAAATGTAAAGTAACCCAATGTGGATCGTCGATCAGTAATATTCCCTGCCCAATCTGCATTGGTATAACCTTTTATCCGGCAATGACCATTCTTAGAAAACATGATGCCTCTACCCGGGGCGGACTTTAGGTATCGTAGAATGCGTTCAACCGCACCCATATGCGTATCACTAGGGGAATGCATAAATTGACTAACGACACTTACTGCATATGCAATATCAGGCCTGGTATGAGATAAATAAATTAACCTCCCAACTAACCTTTGGTAATGATCTCGGTTAGTGGGAACTTGATCAAGGTGCACGGCAAGATGGTGATTTTGGACTATAGAGGTGTCAACCGGTTTACAATCAAGCATTCCAGTTTCGGCTAACAAATCAAGAACATATTTTCTTTGAGATAGAAATATACCCTGTTTAGATCGAGCTACTTCTATACCCAAGAAATATTTCAATCCACCAAGATCTTTCATCTCTAATTCAGTTGCTAAGTAATCTTTCAAGCTTGAGATTTCCTCTTTATCATCACCCGTAACAATCATATCATCCACATAAATAATAAGTGCGTTAATTTACCCATTTGATGTTTCAAGAAAAGTGTATGATCAGAATTGCTCTGCCTGAACCCATACTTCCTCATAGCTGTCCGGAACCTACCAAACCATGCCCGAGGTGATTGTTTCAATCCATACAATGCCTTATTCAACTTACACACCATTCTGTGTTGTGAAACCGATGCATAACTAGGTGGAATATCCATATACACTTCTTCTTTAAGATTACCATGTAAGAAAGCATTTTTCACATCAAATTGTTGTAATGGCCAATCCAAGTTAGCCGTCAACGAAAGTAACACTCTTATCGTATTAATCTTTGCTGTCAGAGCAAATGTTTCTGTATAATCAACACCATACATCTGAGTGTATCCTTTGGCCACCAATCGTGCTTTGTATCATTCAATCGACCCATCAGCTTTGTACTTGATGGTGTACACCCATCAACATCCCACTTTCTTCTTTCCTCAGGGTAGCAGAACTAAATCCCATGTTTGATTTTTCTGAAGTGCATCCATTTCTTTCTCCATTGCCTTAGTCTATCAATCATCAGATAGTGCCTCCTTCAATGAACTTGGTGTGCTATCATTGGATATTTGTTGTACAAAAGCTTTGCCGAGTTTTGATAATTTATGTGATGACACATAGTTGGCAATGGGATATTTAAAGCCTTTTGTTGTTTCCGGTGAATATCGATTGGGTGGCTTTCCCCAGTTGTGCCTGAAAGGTAACTGATAATTCGGAACATCGGATACATCAATAGGGATTGTAGATCTTACCTCAGGAATATTCTCTGGAGTATGGTCATCTGATGGTACTGTATTTTGAGACCAGGGGGAGTAGTATCAGTAAAAGTCTCAAGATCGACAAGTGGCAGCATTGTTGCCGTGGGTAAGGACGGCACTGTCGTGCCTACCGCTGGTTCTGTAGGCAATGATGCTACTTCTGGTTGTTGGGCTGGCACTGTAGCCACTGCGGGCTCGGCTACTGGCTCGGCTAATAGTGGCAGTGGAAGATCACTGGTAGCAGCCATGGTCTAAACCTACTCGTCATGCAATGTCTCCCCCTAAAGATGAGGGTTGGAATAAGCCAGAGAGTAATACATCTCAAACTCAGAAAAAGTAACATCCATGGTAGTATACATCCAACGTGAATGAGGGTGGTAGCAACGGTACCCTTTCTGATGTAGTTCATACCCCATGAAAACACAACGGAGAACACTTGGGTCAAGTTTTGTCTGTTGATTTTTATGTAGATGAACAAAGGCAACACATCCAAAAACTTGCAGTGGGAGCACCAAAACGGACGGTAGAGGCAAGAATGTAGCAAGAACTTGCAAAGGTGTAAGAAAATTCAATACTTTGGATGGCATGCGGTTGATAAGGTAAGTGACAGTCTAAAGAGCAACATCCCAAGAGGAGCGGAGAACATCCGCCCCAATCAATAACGATTGAGCCGTTTCTAATAGATGGCGATTTTTGCGCTCAACCACCCTATTCTTTTGAGGAGTCTAAAGACAAGTAGTCTCGTGGAGTATTCTGTGATTAATTAAATAATGTGTAAAATCATTATTAACATATTCACCACCATTATCAGAACGCAAAATCCGGATTTTAGTAGAAAACTGTGTCTAAACCATGGTGTGGAATGTCTTAAACGCCAGAAACACATCACCTTTATGCTTAAGAAGGTATAACTATGTCATCCGTGTGCAATCATCTATGAACGTTACAAACCACCTAATACTAGATGAAGTAGTAATCGGAGATGGTCCCCAAACATCCGAATGAACAAGACCAAAAGGAATAACACTTTTATTAGAATTCAACGAACAAGAAATATGGTGACTCTTTGTCACATCCCGGTCCGGGAATGATCACTTCCCGGGCCCGCTCCACCATCGTAGCACGATATTGTCCGCTTTGGGCTTACCATACCATTCCCTCACGGTTTTGTTTCTGGGAACTCACAAGCAACTTCCCAGTGGGTCACCCATCATGGGATTGCTCTAGCCCCCTTCTCGCTTAACTTCGGAGTTCCTACGGAACTCGAAGCCAGTGAGCTCCCAAAAGGCCTCATGCTAGGTAAAGATGGGAATATACATATAAGGATCACTCCCCTGGGCGATGTGGGATGTCACAATCCACCCCCCTTAAGGGCCCGACGTCCTCGTCGGCACACCACGGCCAGGGTTAGGCTCAGATACCAAATTGTCATATCCCGGTCCGGGGCGGATCACTTCCCGGGCCCGCTCCACCACCGTAGCACGATATTGTCCGCTTTGGGCTTACCATTCCCTCACGGTTTTGTTTCTGGGAACTCACGAGCAACTTCCCAGTGGGTCACCCATCATGGGATTGCTCTAGCCCCATTCTCGCTTAACTTCGGAGTTCCTACGGAACTCGAAGCCAGTGAGCTCCCAAAAGGCCTCGTGCTAGGTAGAGATGAGAATATACATATAAGGATCACTCCCCTGGGCGATGTGAGATGTCACACTCTTGGCAAGTACGCAAATGTCACATTTAAAGTCTGAAACCGAACAATCAACAAATAAATCTGAAAACATATGCTGTAAATAACTAAAAGACGGATAACCCAAATGGCGATGCCATAACCATATCTGACGCTGTTTGTGATCAACGGCTCCTTGGGCGAGATTAACCCGTCATGTACTGACATCGTCCACAAAATAGAGATCCCCTATCTTAGTACCACGACCAATTATCTCTTCCGTGAGAATATCCTTAATAAGACAAAATTTTGGATACAATAGTACACAACAGTTCAATTGCTCAATAGCTTGGCCTAGAGACATCAATTTATGCTTTAGTAAAGGTACAAGTAGTGTATGCGGCAAAGAGAAGGTAGGCATGAGTTGTACATTGCCAGCGCTAGTTACCGGTGTGGTGACACCATTAGCATTAGTAATATTTCGTCGAAGTGGAACAATATCACAAACTAAATCAGTGGGGTCATAGGTCATATGGTATGTGGCACCGGAGTCAATGATCCAATCGGACTGAGAATCACAATTATTCATATTAAAAGCATAACCATAACTACCTGAGGACTCCGGAGGCATGTTGGAAGAACTCGAAACATGAGGATTCATGGTAGGGTCAGTTATGGTAGTAGTGTTTAGGGTTGTAGTGTTTAGTATAGGGGTAGGATCGATTAGGATGAAATTGTTTCCATCGTGAAGTGGTGGTAGGTTCTCCATAGAAGGGCTGAGTTTGCTTGAAAGAACTGGGCAAAGCAGATATCCTAGGATCTTTACTCTGATACCATGTAGCATTCTCAGAGAGACGGGCCATACGACCTATTTCCAATAACACTGATATTATCCCCAACTTGGTAATTACCACCTGCACAATCCGTCAGGTGTGGGGTTTTATCACAAAAGGCCTCGGTATTAATTGGAGTGGGATTATGGTATTTAAACTATTCTTTTGTCATTGATACGGTTGATGTGGGACATTTCAACACATCATACATCGTGCGGTCAGTTTTTTTTCAAGTACTATTCATATTTAATTTTAAATAAAAATATTTAAAATGATTTTTGGCCTCATGATTTACGATGAACGGACACGATTTGAGGATTCCCAGGTCAACAGAACCACAAACACACACACACACACACACACACACATATATATATATATATATATATATTTATATATATTATAACATTTTAAGTTTTGTTCAGAGAAACAAACGATGATTTGGCTCCATGATTTTATAGCCCACTGCTGTGTTATACACTAACTAAATTGAAGGATTAGTATATCCTAGGTCTATTAATCCTAGTTATCTGCTAAAGCATAAGAATTCACTAGGGTCAAGTACTCTTCCATGATCAGTTCTTTGAAAATGGGACCTATTGAGAGTTTCTTTTTGAACGTTATGCTAGGTATGGTGTCATCACATCTGACTATCATAGCCTTCTCCGACTTGAACCTCTTCATGTGTGTACGAAGCGTCTCCTTCAAATCATTCCTCATGTTGAAAAGATGGTTGGACTTCTTTTTAATTGAGCAGTAGGATGAATATTCCTTAGTGTAGACCAAGGAAAGTCTGTCGAAGCTCTAGATGGACCGTGGTGGTAGGGTGTGGAACTAGTTTTGTGCCTCGTTCTGCAAAGTAATGGCAAACATCTTGCACATGAAGGTGTCATTGTTCCTGTGGAGGATCATTGTATTTTGGTAATGCTTGAGGTGCCTCTCCAAATCTTCGTTTGTTGAGCAAAAATTGTACAAGAAATGTAACGAATAATTCACTCTGCACAATCTCACCTTTATTCATTTTTCGAGGAAGGTTTAAATAATTTGAGTTTGACCCATTTATACTATACATCTAAAAATTACAATTCTTCGTTAAAAAAGAAAAACCTTTGATTCCAATATGAATATATTGTAATTGGGAATTGGGGTGCTTGTTTGATTTTGCGGTTGCACCTGGGTCGAGCCCTGGATTACCTACTTACCCTTTTTGGAGAGATCAAGCCACTCGAAGTTGGGGATTTTCAATGAGTGAATGACCCTCTGAGAGAGAAAGATTTGGCCTTCGATTTATTTAGACGCTTTGAATTTGTTTGATTGAATTTGGTTGAATGAACCTGGAATTTGATTTACCAGGGATTCATTTTTGGGGTTTTGTGTTTGTACGGTTGCATCTAGTTGAATCTCTAGATTTCCTACATACCCTTGGTGGGATCAAACCTAATGTAGTTCGTTATTTTCAATGAGTGAATGACTCACTGAAAAAGAAAGATTGTATTTGAAGCGGCTTTGTGCCATTTGGAATTTGAAGCGGCTTTGTGCCATTTGAAATTTGGAGCGGTTTTGTGCCATTTGAAATAATTTACAACCATGATTCTAAAGTGGTTCGCATCCACTAATTTAATGTGGTTTGAAGTTGTCTCCATGCTTTTTCTTTTAAACCGTTTGAAACCGATGTGCCTCTGTCACGTCGTTGCATTCCTTGCCATTTGTTACTCGACCTAAGTTCTAATTCATGGGGTCCAAATTTACAGAGCTCATATGAATTCAGATAAGAAATGTGGCTTCACGGGAGTATCATTCCCAATTAATTTGGGAAGTTTGTCAGCAAGCTTACTTTCTTCTCTTTGTGAACTTTGAACTTTCCAAGTCCATATAGGACTTCACGTGGTGTTTCAAAAAATAAACACCTTTAGCTTTTCATCACTTTGAAGATATAACAAAGAAAGAAATAATAAAGAAGAATAAAATTGTTACCTTTGATTCTTCTTCCTGGTGAACGTTCTGCGTAATTGCAACCCTTTGCCCCTTTCTTCTCCTTCTCTTAAGACTCTCTCTTTCTATTTCTGTAGTATTTCGTTCTTCTTTCTGCCGTTGCTCTCTCAGCTTTTTACCGTCTGTCTTTTCCTCAAGATTTCTATCTTGTCTTTTTCTGTTTCTGTTTTTTTATCACATTTTATAGAGTGAAAGCATGGAACAGTTACTTTGCCATTCTCATATATCAGAGGTGTTGGACGAACCACTATGTTGAAGACGTGGGAGTGTGGGTTTGTTTTGGAAGAAAACCACCTCTTCAGAACATGATTGCATTTAATCCCACCATGTGAATGGATTGGACTCTCTTTCTCAATGGGTTTTAGCCCACTTTAATTTTTAGTAGAGATTTTTTTTACACCACACTAGATAGTAGGTACATGTGGTGTAGCTTTATCAGGCTGCCACACGACTCATACACACATGCTTCTTTCACTACAAGAATACCACACGAGTCCCCAATTGGTTAAGTACCAATTGTTGCTTAGATAGAAGTTTGTCATGCATCATTTTCTCAACAATTTAATTTGATTTCCATCAAAGAAAGAACATTTGTTGGAGGTCATGACTTGACTATTTGGCTGTTCACAAGAAAACGATCGATGCTTGGTGCCCATTGAACGAACAATGCACATAGCCAAGAAAAGTGTTGCATTTTGCATGATCCAGCCAGATCTTATAGGAAAGTTCTACCTATTTATTTCAGCTTAACTTTTATAACTGTTGCTGCACATACAATACAAGGAACTACTTTACCAGTGAATGAAAAACAAATGAATGCAAAATTATCTTGGGTTGAGTCGCGAACAATGTCGCTTTCTTTAAGACGTTTTGTGGCTTTGCCCAAGTTGTGAAAGCAGTCACAAATGCCACACCATTCCTAGGATAAAACAGCCTAGGATCAACTCTGCCTAGATAGATCCTTCTTTCCGCTAAGGAAGATCCAAACATTTTTCACCCATTCAATTACTAAGTATTCTCAAGGTTTTTGTTTCAGGTTTTTAAGTCAGTATTCATTGTTGTAAAACCCTAATATGTATATAGCTGAGTTTTAACGTTGGAGAAGTTGAGGAAAAAGTGCTCACCAAAATCCGGCCATAAAATTAGGAATCAAAACCATTTAAATGAGGAAGAACAGGTCTTTTAGTACAAAACAAAAACTTTTTGTTCAAGAAAAGATTTCCCGATGTGAAGCAAAAATTATTCCAAAAATCTAAAGATGAGAACGCCTCAATAAATGGGCATGACACACAAAGGTTCCCACGCGCAGTTCAACATCCATGGAGGCTCGAATAGCTACCTACGACACCATCAAGTTCATCTACTCGTGGCATGGAAAAGTCAAAGGCATTAAAGATAAAATTAATCACCAAATCCTATCTTTAACACATTCCTGATTGAGCTTAGTGCTTGCACTAAGGGCTAGGGTTGCTTTCTCTGTTGGTTGAATTGAATGAGTGGAAGGGATTTACACAAGACCACAGAGTGGGATAGAGGGAGCCTTAATAATGTTAGAAAGTTCAAGAGAGTGAGAGATAGTACGCCCAAAACTCCCATGCCTTTCTGAAGTTGCCCACCTAGCCCCTAATCAAACAAGGGGCGCTATCACGTTACTAATATAATATCAAGTAAGGGTTCATCTTCTGTTGAAAAACTCAAACAAGGAAGCAATCCTCATCACCATCAATCAAGGATATTTACCTAATAATTCTAAGATACTATCTCCTAATTAGTATCTTAGAATTACCCTTCCTCAACCATTTGGATAACTCACCTTGGTTAATCGAAAGCTGCCATGTGTAGGGCAAACCCTAACCCCATGGTCGACCACCTCCTATAATACCTCATCTCCACCATTTACTGGTAAGCTCGACACTATGCATACAAGTCCTAAACTTTCAACTCTTTTCAGAGTTACTGACTTAGGCATAAAATCTATTGGCCAAACCCCCCTTCCCAACCTCATGGGCATGTAAGGTTTTCCTTGATTGATGGTGTTAATTGTTTTGTAGGTGCACTTTTGTCAAGATTGAAGATAGAAGATTCTTGCTTCCACAAATTGGTGTTTTCATTAAGAGCTTGATTCAAATACTCAAAGAAAGCTCTCATATTTGGAATTTTCTATTACATTGAATTTCCCATAGACTCCTAGTCATTGAATTTTTCCTAGAAAAGTTCCATGATCAGTCATGGGGAAATGATACAATGGTAGGAAATTCTATGAACGGAACACTTTACATCGAAGGAAACAGACTTGGGGAAGGAGACCAAGATGCGGCCTTACGCCAACAATCCTCTAGGCTCAACGAGACGAAAAGAAGAGCCCCACTACCGTGAAGTACAACCACCACCACGTCTGCAGCCCAACAACTATTGTAGGAACATCAAGCCACAACTCAAGGTGTGTACCCCACAACCCTTGCTGCGTGCCAATCCAGCAAACCCTAGGCAGAGGCCCCAGATCCATGATGCTGTAACCCATGTGCAAGAGGCCCAAGCCTATCAACATAGATAAGCAACAGCTGCTGCTGTGGCTCACGAGTCACAAGCCCACCTTGCTACAAATGTACTCCAAGCTAAGAGAACGAGCAGCGCATCGCTTAACAGCCAACCATGTAGGTTGGCATGTACCCATACCGCGACTCACTCTGCTATCTAGACTGGTCCAAGTCCGATTCAGCTGACCCAGCTCCACATCACCTAACCAGCTCAGGCCTAACTGGTCAACTTACTGTGAAATTAGGGTATTTGCACCTTCTTTTTTTTTTGCAGGTTTGCTCTATCCTAGCCCCAAGTTTTGAACTTACAGCTCCCTGCACTTCCACCATTTATGGAGATGCCTATCATCCAAGCTCTCCCCCCCCCCCCCCCCCAAAATGGCGATTAGTACCTGTTGGAACGGATTATTTCGGGTGCTTCAATTCTTCACTAACAAGTAATCTTGAACACATTGAGAAACCTTAAACATCATCTTTGCTTGCCATTAACAAGGGTAGGGAGACCTGCAAGAAAACACTATGACGCTCAAAGTCAATTTTATTCAAGATGATTGCAACATATCATAAAATAATTTCACACTTCCCTCCCTTTCATGCTAGTGGGATTGTTGGCCTTTTATATGTATTCAAGTCTTAGGCTCCAAGTTCCACTTTTCTTCTATTTTTCCATGTTCCACATTCATTGGAAGTATTTGATCATGCTCATTTACTTTGGCCTCACTCCCCATGTTTAGCATACTAGTTGCTTGTGTTAGTGGAGGAGTAATTTTTGAATCCCGCATTGCCCTATTTCTTCTCTGCAAACACATATCATTTAGGATTATAGAGAAAAATGTTTCTTTGCATAAATTCATTCGACTGAGACATCATCATGAGTTTAGTCATCGGCCAAGGTCATACGGTCTTTAACCATAATTTTGACCTTCGGCCACGGTCATATTGGTCTTCGACCATGAGTTTTGGGTTTTCGACTTTCGATCTTAAGCCTTCGGCTCTTATTCGGTCTAGGTCTTCAACCCACAGTCTCATGATCTTCAATCACCAATTTATGTACTAATAGCATACCCCAGAGTAATTGAAATTTATATAGCTTAAATATTACTAACGAGCATGTGTACGATAGAAACTTTTATCTGTTGGGCAACTATGTTGCTGGCGAAGCAAAATAAGTGCATTTCCTTTGCTTACAAGTATGCCCCCTTTTTCCTCATCAATGAAATTAGGCGGCTTTTGCTTCCGATATAAACAAAAGTATGAGTATGCTCCTCGTTTGGAAACCCTGTATTGCCACAAAGGAAATCTTTAAGGGAAGGGATCCCCAACTTTTTTATAAAAATGGGGATCCTTTGTGGGGTCGACACCACATCGAACCTTAACGATCCGAATCATCAATTTTTCAGGTTGCACCTCATAGATCATCCTTGCAAAATATTAGCCAAATTGGAAATGTTTAAGACATCTAATTGGGTTCAAAGAAATTAACGAATACTCTATTATATAAAAAACAATGAAATTTGATCTTGATAATTAAATAGGCAAATGGTTTTGGATTGAATTGAATTTTTACAAGAATGATCTATGAATCGAGACTAACAAAATAGATAGTTCGAATTATTAAAATTCGATGTGGAGTGGGCCCCATACCTAATCCCTATTTTTTTCAAAAAATGGGGATCCCTTTGCATAAAGGGCCTGTTGCCACAAAAACTGCCATCATTGTGATGCAAAAATCTTAATCTATTCGGCTTTAAGCTCTGATAAATTCACTTCTTTAGACAATGAATGCCATGACTATATAAAACATCACCTGAAGTCAGAATTTTTGGAGCACGCAATTCCAAAATGCATCCAACAATAAGAAATTGTATTGATAAGCAAGAATTGTGAGAGAAATAAGCAATTTAAGTATTGACTATATACTTCTTATCTTGATCGGCAGCCAAGTGATGTTCAAGTACAATATAGCCATCGCACATGGCTTTTCTGGTTTTCGTCTCATTGTATTAATTAGGAAGCACTTCAGACACAATTCCATATAAACATAGATGACCCAGCACAAGTTTAGTGTCTAGTAGCCTGGAGCGCACACCTGCATTGGTGTTAACTTCCTTGGTGGGAAAAATTCAAACACTCGTATCTGTTAAGAGTTCCTGTTATATGTCATGTCTACCCTAGATTCTTGTGGAACTTAGGGGGGCCCTTGAACAATACGACCATACAAGCAATTTTTGAAGAAAGATTCATCTGGATGCACTTATACTAAAGTCCACCTTATATAAGTCCTGTAGCAATTCCTTTTAGGTGCCCATCTGTGTGTATTAGCAATATACTATGGTACCAAATGGCCTGTTCAGCTAGACAAAAAGAGAGTAAAATGTTTTGATGATAAATGCATTAAGGCTGAAGAGTTTCCTGTATCTGATAGGCGGTGCTTCTATACCCCATCTCTATAATTGGAGCTTTTTGCTCGTCACTTATTTGTGTAAATATTTGTCAAGCAGTATCGAAAAAGTCAGTACATCCCTCTGTAATTATGAGTGCATTGATCATCGTGGTTTGGTCTTGGCAGCCACAGTAAGCATGTCAATATTGAGGCATCTGACTTAGGGCTCTTTCTAGTGTTATACGACGACGTGGTAGCCGTGGCTTTGTTGAAGATCCTTGGCCCCATATCATAGCCACTTGCCCTCTATTCAATGAGTTTAACCTGACAGCATTGAAGAATGTTCATGAGAGTTATATTTTATAAAAACTTTAAAGTTGAGAAAGGTTGTGTTTCAATCCCATATTCATCTTGTGTGGGCTACGATCAGAAGAGGCACCCATTGTACTCATCCACCATAAAAGAGAAGAGATTAAAAAATTAAAAAATAAAAACTCTTCGGTCTCTGCGTGGGTCTTAGCATGTGCCTCCTACACCAATCTAATTAGTTTGCCACACATACGATGATACACCTCATAGAACTTGAAATTGTGAAAGCATTTTTCCAAATAAAATTCCAATGAGACGAAGGATTGTGACAGTTCTTTAGAATTATGGCAAGAAGAATTGCAATCATAAGATACCACTGTAATGATTCTCATTTAATTCGTGAAACTGAAGGGTAGGAGTATAAGACTTTTTCTCTATTCTTGCACGGTTCCATGGCTTCTCGAGACGACTTTTTGTAAGTTTCCCACTGACAGTGCCAATTGTTGAAAGGGAAAATTTCGAGTGCTTCAATTCTCCACTAATAAGTAATCTCGAACATGTTGAGAAGCCTTAATCACCATCTTTGCTTGCCATCAATAAGGGCGGGGGGGCCTACAAAAAAGCACTCCGACGCTCAAGTCAGTTTTTATTCAAGATGATTGGGGCATATCACAAAATAATTTCCTACTTTCCTCCCTTTGATGTTGGTGGGATTTTTGGCCTTTTCTAGGCATTCAAGTCTTGGGCTCTAAGTTCCACTTTTCTTCTATTTTTCCATGTTCCACATTCCATGGAAGTATTTGATCATGCTCTTTTCACATGAGAAATCCGATTAGAACTGGATAGTTGAAAAGGTGAAAAGATAGAGTTTTCTGGGGGAGGCACACATTTTCACTGTGGAGCCGATAAGTATATTGCATCAATTGCAAAGGTAATATTTCTTCCCCTTAATGTATTTGCTAAAAAAAAAAAAAAAATGTATCAGCGGATGGAATTCTCTCTTTAAAGATTTTTGTGAACTTCCAATTGAGCTTGGCAGCCGATTCTGTGATATTTTATTTACCGTTGCATATGGATTGAGTGCTTGCTTTTATGGTGTTTTGAATTGGCAGATGCTCAACTTTTCCAAAAACAATTTGAAGGATGAAGGAAGGTTACGAACAGTTTTTTTACGTTGGTTGTGGAGTTGCAAGTTCGGAGCCCATTTGCTTTCATCTCATATTATAGCAATGCCCTTGGCACTCAATGATGAGCATCAAAACCAGATCCAATTTTCTTTAGAAAGAGGAATTCCAGTGTATCTTGGTGTTCTAGGAACCAAAAGGCTTCCTTACCCAGGCAAATCGTTTGAACTTGCTCATTGTTGTAGAGTTGATTGGCTTCAACGAGATGGAATCCTTCTTCTTGAGCTGGATATGTTGCTCAGACCAGGAGGTTACTTTGCATACTCATCTCTTGTAGCATATGCACAGGATGAGGACGATCTTAAAATATGGAGAGAGATGAGTGCCCTTATGGATGCATTCGATATTGTGTTGTGAGTAACTTGATTCTCTACTTTGACAGGTGTGAAGTCTATTTAACATACCCCCGGACTTATGATTTACTCCATGCTTGAACTGTATTCTCAGACAGAAAAAAAATAATGTAGTGCTGAGGATTTATTGCTTGAGATGGATCGCATACTACGCCCACTGGCTTCATAATCATCCACGACAAACAATCAGTAGTAGATTTCGTTATTAAGTATCTAACGGCATTGCACTGGGAAGCAGTGGCCGTATCCGATACCAGTTCATAGGCAGACCAGGATGGAGACGACGTTGTGTTTATTATCCAAAAGAAAATATGGCTGACACGCGAAAGCTTCAGGGATTCGGAATACGAAAATGCTCTTCGGTCCCCATTTCGGCTTCCCCATTATTTTTTTGCTGACTCAAGGGATTAAAAGCAGGGTCCCAAGCAGAGTTTTAGTAAACAGTAAATTTTGTAGCATTACAGTGATGCATGTTTACATCATTTCCCCTTTTTTTTTTAATTGATTTTGATATTTATTTTTTTGGGGATCTTTTTTTTTTTCCTGTTATATTGATTTAATTGATGAAACAAGGACTAACGGCATCTATAGGCAGTATCGTGAGGCAAGTATGGCAGCATATGGTTTTGCTTAGATACTTATAATCAATCTTGTGTCTGGTTTAGAAATTTTCCTCTTTTCGTACTTCTTTATTAGAATTCGATACATATGATTTTAAAATCTACGAAAATATTTGTGACTAAAGGAATGAGTTGAGCTCAAGTGCGAAATCACATAACCTAAGTTACTCTTTAGTATTTGATCTATATTTCGTATTTAAATAATTTTGATAATCTGATTCTCTTGAATTATCAACTTGAGGTCACATCCCATGTCATGGGTGTATGTAATTGGCCAACTCATTCAACCTTAATTCTTGATGGCCATGACAGATTGTTCTTGTTTCTTTTGGAAATTACAGATTGTTCTTGTTTTGGATCAGAAGAATCAACAAAGTAGCCAGTTCATTCTGTGATGATATCGTGCTTATGAATTCACAGCAACCACATACGAGGTTGAAAAGTGAGGAATTTAAAAAGCTCGGTTGATAATTATTTTGTTTTCATTATTTGTGCTTGAGATATGATGGAGGGGTTGAGGATATAAAGTAGAGTGCAGAAAAGTTATAAAATGTTAGATGTAGAAGAAATGTAAATGAACATGATGAAAATTAAAAACTAAAAAAACTCTTAAGTTGTTTTCACTTCCAAATTGTATTTTCACTCACCCTTCTTTATTTCTTCACCTCTTTCTCTCTCCCACCTTCGTCCATCACTTCTCCCATGTAATTTCCAAATATCTCAAACATAAATACTAAATTTAAAAAAAAAAAAATGATTATCAAACAAGTCCTAAATATATATACTTAATAGGAGACGATTCTTACACTTTCATTTTCATTTATCTACACTCATGTATTTATTATTATTCAGTAATTGAGTTACAAATGAAAGCAAGTTCACAAAATTATGGAAAACAACGGAATTGTTACCCGATTAGGATTTTATCACAAAAAATCTCAACACACATTTAAGTTATATCCTATTAGATTTCCAATGTGAGACTTGTGACATAATAACATGTTTTTGACTTGAATTTCCCCATTCTGTAGGACACAAAGGACCCCTTATCTGGGTTCATGAAACTTTCTATATAAGGCTACATAAATTCTCACTTCTCTTTGTCCTTCCTTTTTGTTCTCTTATGTCGTTGGAATTCAATGTGAATTGTGATTGTTGTTGTCAGCTGCCATGTAAAAACATGTGGCAAGGAAACTTTTACAACCCTTGGATTTGTCTTGCCGTTTGGCCAGGCACAAAAGATGAATATGATTTGAGTTGGGCCGATTCGAGTAAAAAATATTTTAGAAACATTTTATTTGGTTTAACTTCTCATATATATGTGTGCGTGTGTGTATATGCAAGTAAAATTCATATATTGTGCTCAATAATCCACCTTCAAATCTCCTCTTTTTAGATGGAAGTTGGTTGACAGAGGAAGACATATTAAAACATTGATTGAATTGGCATTTTTTTAGCTCAAATGTTTGTGTAATGAAAGATCGATGTAACCAATTTGAGCCGTAGATGTTATGACTAATTTTACTCAAGCTTTCACATTGAAGATGAAAGGCAAAGCATAAAGTCCAACCAACGTTTGTTGTTCTAAGGTAACTAAGTCGTAATCTTAAGAATAGGATGGTGAATTTGACTCACATACCATACATGCATTAGTAGGAGACTCATAACATCTTTCTACTTAATTTGATACACCGATGCCTTAATGTGTTTAGAATTGGATAAAATTTTAAGAGCATGCTTTTAAGGTTGCTGGATACTTTGTAGCAAAGTCTCAGCTCCATGCGAGCTCAAGAGGATGAGAAATGCCCAAGTTTAAATCTTCTTACCAACTAGCTCTTGGTCTAGTGATATTTCTTTTCTCAATATTTAAAAAGACTCTAAGTTCAATACCTTTCCTCAATTAATAAAAAAAGTACAGATCTCCTTCCTTCCTCTAAATTAATCACAAACAAAGTGATCCATAAACATATGACTTCAGCCTTCAGGTATGATGCTCCTAGTTGAAATACTAGAAAAGTAGTTTTGAAACAAGTACAATCCTATCCATAACTTGAGTAATTTGGCGGGATAATGTGACAAATTGAATTGTCAGCAAAGACCATTGGCCCGATGCTTCTTCCCTCCAAAAATACTCCGTATGGCTATATATTTAATATTTGTCTTAGTGTCCTATTATTTGTTAAAATAAAACGTGATAAATTAATTTCTATAGCCTTCACAACGTATTAACGTTTGTTTTTAATATATTGTATACTTAAATTAAGGAGTGGGTAATTTAGATTAAACCACACAAAGAACTTGTTTTTGTATTACCACGAAAATCAAATCTTAGACTTCTCAGTCATAAGTGAAAATCATTACCACTCGCCTCCCACTTGAATGGGCAAGCTGCATTCAAATTATCCTTGATGCATATATTTATATATATTTTTAATGTTTTGTCATTACAATGATGATTCTCCTAAACGATCTTAACATACATATAATCATAAAATGTATATATGTGTGCGTGCGCACAGACTTTTTATCCAAAGGGTTCCCCGTTATTTTGTAAAAATTGGACTAGTTGGGGTTAACTTCACTTTGAACTTCAACGATCTGGATTGTTTATTTTTTATACTGCACTTCATAGATAATTTTTGCAAAAAATCAATTCAAGGCTATATATGTGCGGATTGTTGGATAAATATCAACAATATGTGATAAACTTATATATGCTACTAAATAATAAATACGAATAAATATATTAACAGAGTATGAATAATGCGAAATAATATTGAACAGACAAATTAAAGATAAAGGCTTGCATACCGCAATGTCCTTGAAACGGATATTTTGTCCCTACTCAGTGCTTGTAGTTCTATGGACATCTACCTCACCAGGATTCAACGATCTAAGTTAGAATTCCAGCACCGGAAAACTGACTTCTGACGAATTTCTTTGTGGTTCTCTTAGTAAGAAGGTTTAGGAATGTAGAAGAAGAATTTGATATTTTCTGTGTTCTAAATGCCATGCAGATGGATGTATATATAGTATGATATTTTATGTGTTCTAAATGCATGTAGATGGATGTATATATAGTATGATTATGCATGTTCGCAATAAGTATGAGAATGGGATGTGACTATTGGAGGACATCTTTTCAAAGGGGTGTTTGCTCTCTGCGTTCTTTCACCACACTTCAAACTTCATCTGAAAAGATGAGTTTGTTGGTAAAAAAATAATTAATTAAAGAATTTAATTTTCAGAGCCCAAGAGCCCCAAGAGCCCCAAGCCTCATCTTTTGATAATTAATTATAATACTATCTATAAGGGACATAGCCTTATAAAGTAAGAAAACCTTTTGAGAATGGCCGGACAATGAAATTTCTATTCAAAATTTCTGATATGTACGTGTGCATTTTTTTTATAATATGTATGAATGCATTGATTTACTGAAAAGAGTCTCCATATAGTGATACCCTGGTTCTAAGGAAACCGCTCCTACTCAACCAATCAAGTTAGCCAATGTCTGTGGGACAAAGCATGTTGTGGGGCTATCTTTGCCTCATTGCATGTCTGTAAAGCATGATTGAGTAGTTTATGCTAATAACAGTCAATAATCATAATCTCACTCACAATTTTATAATTAATTAGAAGCTCATCCAGAAAATAAAAAGAAATTAGAATAAAAAGAAAATGTCGCGTCCATCTAAAGAGAAGGATCGTCCCTGAAGTCAAACCGTAATTTCTGCTTACAGCTGTTACTTTGAATCACATTCCACTAATTATATATGAGCTTTGTTGAATTAATCCCCACTTCATCAAGTAAGATATGTGTTGAAAATTTTGATTAACTAAAATCTACTTTTCAATGCACCTTTTTATTGGGATCCGTTGCATGAGATTTATGTATTGCATGCGACTTATAAAATGAATTTTTTTTTCTGTTTTTTTGGTAAACAGAAATCAATTATTTTGATGAAGAATAACAGTAATCTGAATTCAATTAATTGTGATTAGTTGATATTATATGTTTGCTTCGTATAAATTATTTCTTTTTAAGCATAATAGTAGACCTCTCCAAGTAGTTTAGGTTTAGGGTTCTAAAAAATTAATAATTCTCCAAGTAGTTTAATTCTTTCAAAGTCACTAGTACAAATTAGGGTAATTTACCCAATGATATTATCAATCTCAACCAGGTTTCTTTTCTTTTACAATTGAAGCAGTTGAAGTCTTGACCTATTTTAATTCTAATAAATCACAGTACCCGCCCTCTCTATGACACCCCGCTATACTTGAAATCCTTCAAATTTGCAATCACAAATACAGTCCCTTTCAAAGCATGCAGCATTCTTGAATATGTTTGTGTTAACTTAACTGCTTTATCTTACAACAAGAGATATTAATCATACAAGTGATATTACAATACAAGTACAATTCTTATATGATAAAACAAGAGATATTGACCAACAATTATATGATTATATAATCTGAATTATCAATTATATATATCATTAAGCAGTAGTGTTGGAAGAGGACCTGTCTTTCTCCCCCATCCCCTTCTTCCTTTGTTCTTAGTTTTGTATGTTTTTTTTTTTAATTTAAAACTATGTTTCAAAAAAAAAAATCTTTTTATTTAATCCACATGTGCCATGTTGGCACACTAATGGAATTTTTTTACTTAATTTAATGGCATGGAGAAATTGATGAGTAATTGTATAGACAGAGGACCAAATTGATGAATTTGAAACATGAATGACCAAATTAATAACTTGATATAACATAAGGGACCATTTGTGATAAAAACCCATCATTTTATCCAAAAAAAGGCAAGGGTCGAGACTATAATTTCTTTCAGTTTTGGTCATCTTCGCCATCCTAAACGATGACAACAGTCCATGAGGGCATAATATAAGTCATAAATTGATCAAAAGGCATGTCAAGGGGTACATGATATTAACCAAAAACCTTATAAATTACAAATGAATTAAAAACTAAGATCCATATATTATTATATATGACATGGAGTGGAGGGTTTCCAACAGTAAAGTGACAGGTTCCATATCACAAATAATAAAAGCATAGTATAGATATGAAACATGTGACCTCATGTGATTTAGAAAGTGATATTGTTTTCGGCTGCCTTGTCATGCAAATCCCTTTTGTAACCACCAGAAAAAACAAACTGTCGATTGTATTATGATTTAATAATATTTTATTTTATTTGTTAGTGATAAATCTAAAATTCGGCTCTCACAAATGAGAAGACCAAAACTTAAGGATAAAGACTCGTTGAACAGCTTAATTGAAATTCGCATTCTCTCAATATCGTTGTAGCAAAAAGAAGTGAGCAAAGAAATGTTTTGAGGATGTTCGCTTCCCCATGTCAAAGGGTTTGCAGCATTTCAGGCGGACGTCAAGGGTTTGAATGTGTTTGTGAGAAAATCATAGTTTTAGATTAGTTTAGGTGAAGCAGCTTAATAAAAAGTCAATGTTTGGGCAATTATTCTGGACAGTTTTGCCAATGGATATGCCATTATTCTAAGTGGTCCAGCTAAGCACACTATATTATGCACAGTCTTGTTGATATTGTTGTATATTGGAAATGTTTTAGTTGTACTTCGGTACTTTGGCGTATGAACATTGTTTGGATCAAACTGATTGTATTATGATCCATGATGGATTTAGAAAAAATATTATTTGGGGGTTAGTGAGAATAGCGTGTACAGTGTGGAAATTTTTATGGATGGAATTGCATGCAAATTGGCATTTCATCGAGCTTTATAGGCCTGAGGTCAATTGTCAAGTTTGTCTACAGATGCCAACAACTTTCGAGCGAATATGTTTATTGATGTCAATAGTTTTTGAACGACCATGTCGACATATGCTTACATATGAGGTGTGAGCCTATCAACATATGCACATAGCAACGCATACAAGGGCATAAGGCTAGCAGTTACCCTGCCTAGTGCCCTTAGAGGCAATTTATTGAGCAATTGGAGGGCGACTTTCAAAGGCATCTCAGATTTTCAAAAGTCATCACTCAGCTCTTTCATAGAGGATTTCTGAACTTGGAGGGTCAGCTAACCCACCTTGCCCCAAGGTGATCCACCACTAATTATGATGTGTAGAGTTTTTAAGGTTCTTGACAAACTTAAGAATAGAAGTTTGGTGCAAAGCATAGACATATAATTGGAATCATTGCAGATTATGTATCTAATTTGTCTTTCTTATAACATGACTGAAAATTCTATAGATCTTATATGCATTTCATGCCATACAACAACAGTTAAAGAGAAATTTTTATATACATGTTTCATTTCACCCCTCTATCTCTCTCATTGTTTACGTGGCATGCAGCAAACGCAAATATATTCTTTTAAACGGTTAAGAGAAATTTTTATATACATGTTTCATGTCACCCCTCTATCTCTCTCATTGTTTACGTGGCATGCATCAAACGCAAATATATTCTTTTAATAATTGTAAACAATGAATTATGATGATAAATGATGTATCTAGACTCACTTCTAAACTGCTTTACTAAGTTCACCTAAAAAAAGTGCTTTACTAAGAAGCACTATTATCAAGCGAGATCCCTTAAGTGAGATCGCATTGTTGAAATGTCATTCTAAATTTAAAAACACACTAAAGAAACATTCTAGCATGAAATCTTTAAAACTAGAAATCATTTAACCATTTATTATTCTTATGAACATTTAAAAAAATATTTGGATACTGTTAGATGATAAAATTATTTTTAGGCTTATTAATTGAGTTGCACTCTGAAATTATGATTTAGTCTCATTTTACCCTCTGAAATTGATTTTGTGTCATTTTGTTCTGTAAAATTGTAATTTTTGTCTCATGTAGTCTTAGTTCACCCCATTTTCATCTATTATATCAAATAAACGCTAAATTAAAAGGTAGTTTTGACATTTTATATTTTACACAACATTTTGCTTCCGTCTTGCATGCTAAAACAATCTCAATTCCATTTTCAATAACTCTAATTAAACCCCCCATGTCTGTCTCTATTGTGGATTTATGCAGAGTTGTACTTGTAGCCACTGGATTCAATGAGCGTCTTGAATTATATTTTGAAACACTACCCGATATTTTCTTCTTAAACAACCCATTATTTGCTTTTGCTAACGGCTGTAGCTACAGCTTCACACCAATTTGCAAGAAAGACATACATGGAACATGAGAAAGGTGAAACCCAGCACGAAGTAATACAGATGGAATTTCATGGCTCTCTTCCCAGCTTTGGCAACCTCGCTACATGGTTCATAGATGCTCTTTTCCTTCATCTGTTTCATGCGAACTCCACATGAGATTGCGTGGCTATACGTCTCAAGGAAATCCTGAAATATCTCATCAGAATTAATCTTGACGTGAGTAGTCTTGAAGTAGCCCACTTTACTGGAAGACCCACCTTGACGATACAAAGGCGGATGATATTCATCGCCTTTACAACTAGAGGGAGACATACTCGAAAAATTTCTTGCATGGAAGGTACAAGAAAAATATTTAGAAAGGGGCTCGAATGAAAAAATACATATACATATATATATATATATATATGGGATGTCAGGTCGCAGCTCAACACCCCACTATCTTCTTGCCCAAGATAATAGAGACTCCAACCTCGCTCTTCATTGTATGCCCAAGATTGTAGAGCCCAACACCTGCATGCCAGGCCCCACGACCCAACTACTGTCTCTCTTAGCATTCAGTAGCCTAGAGGCCCACTACCTTCTTCATTCTCTCCCATGCCAGCGAGACAGGCCCAGGCCCACGCCTCATCTTTTTCTACACAACATAATAACCAGTAGGCCTGAGCCTACCTTCATCACGCCTGACTCGCGCTAGACAGAATGTTAGAGGGGTTGTGCCCGGCACCAAAGTTGTGGCTTCTGGACTGCGCCATGCCTAATGCTTAGAAGGGCCATGCCCCGTGACTCTTTCAACTCAGTGCTTTCACGCCAAGTCATGGCTCTTGCCCCGTAGCTCCTGGCCCGCACCAGCCCAAGTTGTGGCCATTGGCATGCAACTTCTGGCCTAGCCATCTATCACATCGCACTACCACTACCAACAACCCTGTTGTCGTCCATGGAGGCTGCCCTAAGGCAATACACATTGGGGGAAAAAAAAAAGACAAAGACAATGTTGATGATTACATCTTCGCAAAGAAAAAGACAACGTTGGTGCGTCGCAAAGAAAAAGACAACGTTGATGATTACATCTTCGCAAAGGCAAACAAAGAAGAAAACAGGAGGGGATACAACTTCCTCTAGCCTTTTGTCTCTTTCTTGTTGGGATAAAAATTGCTCTCTGAATTTATTTAACTTCCTACTTAAGGTAAGCTTAAATAAGTTCTAGAGGTATTTGGTTTCCTTTTCCTAGAAAACTTAAACTCCAGGTCAAAGTGGAGAATCTACATCAAATCAGGAAACAACACTCTGCTCATCTACTCAGCTTGAGACTTCTACACCTATTTTGTGTGCAGCCAGTAGGTGTGGGAGTATCTATGAAGCAAAAAATTTAAAAGGCGACACGTGAACTTTTTCCCCGAAAAATACAGAATTGCCATCATAAAATGGGCAGGACACACAAATATTCCCACGTACAACTTAACATCCCTGAAGGCCCGAGTAGCTGACCACGACTATACCAAGCTTTAATGTTCGTGGCATGAAAAAGTCAAAGGCATTAAAGATAGGATTAATCACCAAATCCTATCTTTAACATATTCCTGATTGAAGATCAACTCAAACAAGTAAGGAATCCTCATCACAATCAATCAAAGATATTTACCTGATAATCGCAAGATATTATCTCATAATTAATATCTTCGGGATAATTCTTTTCTCATCCAACGAATGCTCACTTGGCCAATCGGAAGCCACCGCGTGTAGAATAGAACCCTACCATGGCCGACCATTTCTTTATAAATCTTCATCAACACCGCATGCTGGTAATTTTTTGCTATGCACTTAAGCCCTTAACACTCACTTTTTTTCAAAGTTACTAACTTAGGTATCAGAGATATATCGGCCAAATCCCCTCCCCTCACCTCGTAAGCGTGTGAGGCTTTGTCCATGACCAAATGTTTTTATTGTTTTGTAGGCATAATTTCGTCATGACTAAAGATGGTGGATTTTTTTAATCACACATAATGCTTATAGGACCATGATTTTTTTAAGTCTGGAGTAAGGTGGATCGAAATACGCCTACCTCAAAAGTCTGGTTATAGGCTCAATAGCCTCAATTGCAAAGTTGACTAAACGGGTCAGTGATGCCACTATCATCCTATTCTAGAATCAGTGGGTGAAGCCCGTCAACTTCGCTAAGATAAACCATGGTTATTTTGTAAGATTCATGAACATAATCCAACAAGGAATCAACAGGTTTCCTATGATCTTGGAGTTCTTACAATCTAAAGATTGGCGTGCGGCGCAATTAATCACACTCCTAAAAGGATGCAATATCTTCTTCCTAGATATACTTTAGGATTCTCTTGGTTTAATAAGGATTCTACAATCCTAAAAGGTCATCTCCTCGACTGGTATAAATACACTTTTCTAGAGTTCATCTCTGGTAAAACAATCTTTGCATACTTATTCTCTTATGCACTGCTTGAGTCTTAATATTGCTTACTAACTTAATAGTCGGAGAGCCTTTGACTGGCACACCCTTCTGGTCTTTGGCTTGCTCTTTGTGTGTTCTTTTACAAGTTAACGAGTTTAGGCATCTACATCGTGAAATAAACTATTGAAGTGTCTGCCAACTCGAAGGGAGTAACATTTTGGATCACTAGTACTTTATCATTGAGAGGAGCATTGAGGTTCTCTTATTTATTTATTTTTTCGTTTTATAAGGTTTGCAACTAAAAAATTTCTTTGTGGCACTTTCAAAATGTTTCATTTTCTTCTTCTCCAACCATGAGGTTTCTTTGACCTTCTTTAGATCCTTCTCGTCTTTAGCATTCATTGTGTTAACCCAAGACAAATTTTGGATAGAATGGTTGGTGCATAGAGCAGTGATGGTGTCCCTCCCATGCTCTCTTGTTCTCTTTGGGGTTGTGAACCATTTTCAATTCCAGTGTTCAAGGGGGATAATTTTGAAGGCCTTATCAATTAACTGAAGGTGGCATTGGCCGATAATTATACCATCGTTGTAGTTGAGGCCAGTGGATGAAATATTTCAAATTTTGGGTCCGAAAATATCTCCTTGAAATAATCAAGACATCTTTATACTGGTTGATAACAATCAAGACATCTTTATACTAGTCTTTGTCATGGCGCGGCAAGTCGATTATGTAGGCTAGTCATCTAACTTTGCGTCTCCATTGAAATAAGTAATGTGGATCGGAGATTTTGTGCATGGTATAAAACATGCAAAATTCTTGGATACCCAGCTCCTCCCCATAGAAGTTATTCAAAAGCTTGAAACAGGTGAGGATGCAAAATGACACGGGAGTTAAGTTGTAGAGAGCAACATCGAAGTAGCTTAACACTTGTTTCAAGAAGAAAGGGAAAATTTCAAACCCAGGTCTATGTACGAGGGGTTTTTGGTGCATGGACGCTCGGGATCAAAATGTTAAGGGAAAGGATTTTCAACATGATGATCGCCTTCCTATTTAACAATTCAACCGTTTAGAAGATGCTAACGGAGACTAACAAAAAATTTTACTTCTCCCTCACTTCATGCCCTCACCATTGGAGGCTTAAATTGAGAATCATAGTTATCGGCATGAGAAGGAAGTTCGTTTGGGGGTGCAACCATTAATTCAGATGAAAGCATTCGAAGAAATCAAGCATATAGATGTGGAATGGTGGAAATTTCATACTTGATTTATAAAGGGAAAGTTGAAGACCTTTTCTAAAGAGTTTGGGAATTTTTGTGAAGGCCAAAAAAATAGATCCGAGGATATTTAAAAGAAGTATTTCGAAATCACCTATCCGTTGAATACGGATTGTCATCAGCAAATTCGACGGCTGGATTTGGTTAGAGAAAGCAATGGATAGAACTTTGTTTTTTGGGCACATGCAACTGCTACACTCTTCATCATTGCGATATTGAAGGCACGATTCACAAAGTAGTGCGCTTGTATACGGAATGGCTCAATGTCTAAGGGTTTGCAATGAACAAAGTTAAGACGCCACACGTTTTAAGGAAGAGAAGAGAACGGTTTGTATTCCGACTTACTTCGAAAGACATGGTCTTTAGGTAGCTATCCATCTTCAAGGGGATGCAATATCTACTTCCTAGATATCCTCTAAAATTCTCCCGATTTATCTTAGTTATGTCACAATCGTCTTGTTCCGGAATCAGTGGCCGAAATCTGTCGACTTTGTTAAGATAAACCATGTTTGTTTCACAAGATTTGAGAACCTAATCTAGTAAGGAATCAACACTTCCTATAATATTGAAGTCCTTATAATCTAAGGATTGGCGTGCATCGAAAGTAATCACACTTTAAAGATAATGCAATATCTATTTCCTAGATATCATTTGTTATTCTCCCTATTTAGTAAGGATTCTACTATCCTAAAAGGTCCTCTCCTCGACTGGTTAAATACACCCTTCTTGGGTTCATCCCTGGTAATGTAATCTCTGCATACTTATTCTTTTCTGCTTGAGTCATAATATTGCTTTACTAACATGATCGTTAGATAGCCCTTGACTGGCACCCTCTTCCTGCAATCTTTGGCTTGCCCACGGTTTGTGTTCTTTTACAAGTTAACAAGTTTGAATATCTCCATCACTCACGGCAAGGCGCAAATTTGATTCCAATAGAAAAGATAAAGTAGTTTGTTCCTTTACATTTATCACTTTTTTTCTTCCCTTCTCATCATTATTTATGTTAGAATTTTTTTTTTTTTTTTTTTACAATGATATATTACTTTCAAATAATCTTAATTGCAAGAAGATGGATTTAATCTTAATTGCAAGAAGATGGATTCGAACTTGGATGTATAGACGAGAGAATTTCTACTTTAATCAATATGGTTACGTCCATGTATACATGCTAAAAGAACTTTTACCTAAACAAGCTGCATGCTAATACCAACAAACAAAAATATGCATGCAAAAGTCATATGGTCCATAATAACCAAAATTCTAATGTAATCAATAACCCTAAACCTTGACTGCGACTATAAAATCGAAGCCAGACCGTTATAGAACTCATCCCATCTTGCAGAAAGAACAGGTAAAACAATTGACGGGTTTATCGACTCCAACGATTCAACTCTACATAAAAGCGAACATTAACCTTGATTGACTTTTTATTTACAAATGATAAGATAATCTGCACGAGATTCATCTAAACTACGATGAGGTATAATGGTTTGAATTCAGATGTAATTGTTTGAACCCATAATATAATGGTTTGAACTCTATTCATTAGGACAATCCGCCACTACAAATATCTTGATTTGATTTGGTAGGCAAACAACAGATCAGCACATTGCAACAAAATCCTTTAAAGTGGTGATGCATCGAAGTTTAAGGAATATAAGAGATATTGAAAAAATGATAGAACGAAGGAGTTAAAATTCTTTGATTCAGTTTAAGCTTTTGATTGGGACAAGTATTTACCTATATTTTTCAGGTCTTGGCAAAACTTGCTGCATCTATTTCCCTATCAAGCCCCACCAAAAGCCTTAATTATATATTAATTATTTTTCTTTGAATGGAAATACGAGCAGATCTTTTCTACTAACGCTACTATATCAAGTGATCCGGATCTTTGAAATTTCATCAAACAGCAAAAAATTATTATAGCTTTTAAAAGGTCAGAATAGGTGACCGTTGGATGAAATTTCAAATATCCAAATCACTTAATTGATAATCTTAGATGAAAAGATCCGGAGAAGATCTCTTATGTAGAAATACTTTGAATGTTTTTAGATAAAAAAAATATATATAAATACATAGAGACAGGAAAGAAAGAAAAACAGAGACAGACAGTCAGACAATCACTGAAGAAAAAAATATTAAGAAACTAAACTAGAAAGTAAAAAAATTATATAGTTAATTGAGAGTGATTAATAGAGAGTGATGGAGCAGAGTCAAAGGAAGTTGCAACCTTTTGAAAAAGGGAAAAACAAGAGAGAGAAAGTAAAGAGTGAAAGACCGAATGAAATGGGGGAGGCATCAGAATCATATTACTCATGACAATGAACACACCAAGTGCTCCTCTCTCTCCTCCACTTCCCCACTTTCTTCAATACCCAACAGACCATCCATATCTCTCTAACTCTTTCTCTCTCTAGGGTTTTCACTCTCGCGTGTTACTACCACCATTGCCTCCACCGCACTTCTCCTGCGGGTATGTTTCTCTCTCCCTCCCTCCCTCTCCCTCTCCTGAATCCATATCTGATTTGCTTTACGTTATCTAATCTGGGATTTTTTTTTTTTTTTATGATTCTTTCACTGCCTCTCATTGTCTAATTTGGTTAGGTTTGCCCTTTAATTTTTGTTTAAATTTAGTTTGTTGATTGATCGATTTATGCGTTCGGTGGACGAGAAATTGTGGAGTGGAAAGTGGTTTGCTTTTTGTCATTGTGTAGAATTTGGTGTTGAATTTATTGGATCGTAAAGTAGGATTCTTTTTCCTCAGTTTGGAGTTTTCGGAATTGGTGTGTTAGGGTTTGCTTGTCTAATTGATTGGAGTGCCAATGTGAGAAAATAGTAAATTTGAGATGAAAAATTTCCTGTTTAATTGTGGTTACCGTTACAACTGGAAAATGCTGCAGATTTCTTGGTTGGTATGCAGATTCTAAAGATGTTTCTTTTTTCCCAAAACATTGTGTCAAAAACTTGTAGGGTCTCTTTATTCGCACGTGTTTGTATAAGAACATTGAGCTGAAGCCACTTTGTAGGAACTCTTTATTTGTTTTCCTAATCCAGTGATCCTTCTGAAAACAAAAGGGTGCAAGTTTATGAATTGTTTACGTGATACTTTGCTGTTGACTGGTTTTATTTCAAGAACATTGTACCGAAGCCACTTGTAGGAAATCTTTATTTGTTTTCCTAATCTAGTTATTTTTTTCTCAAAATAAAGGGCGCAAGTTTATGCATTTGATCATGTGATACTTTACACGTGCTTGTATTGAGTAATTTTTAAGTACAACATTGGCGGCATACGCAGGGATCATGGGTACATAACCAGGCCTTAATCTATGAACGCAAATGGTAAACTTCTGGTGACATTGTCAGGTTCATCTTTGGCTGCAACTTTGGAGAGTTCGGAGTTAGATGGGTCGTATATAGATTACATCGCTTTTATGCTAGAGAAGCATAAATTATCAGGAAATGGAAAGAAAGCGAAGACTTTATGGGGATGTATAGTTTTGGCTGTGTTTATGGGTAATCTGGACGGAAAGGAATAGGATAATTTTGAGGATTTTGTAGGTATAAGCAGAGGGGAGTTATGGGAGAAAGTTTGATTTTGGTTTCATTATGAGCTTCAGTTTCTACAGAATTTAAGACGTGTCCATCTAGTTATTTGGCTTGATTGGAAAGCTGCTATCAATTAGCTTTATGAGTTTTCATAGATGCTTCTTTTTAGGGGGATTTCATTTTTCTTTGCTGATTGTTTTTCAGTTTCTTTGTGGGCATCCTGTCCACCTGTGTAATTTGATTGTCATAAGCAAGAAAATGATGTTTCTTTCTCAAAAAAGAAAACATTTGACCAGGACCTAGGTATCCTAGTATTACTCATGTTCTCGACCATACATGTTTGTGATTTTCTGCCAACATCTGAATGAGAACTTGGCATTGGAAACTAAATGCTTGCATTTATGCTTTATAATTGGTTTAAACAGATACTTATTGAGGATATGTTTTCAGTTATACTTGGTTAATTGACTGGTTTTGGTTTTTTGTCAATGCAGGAAGCCTGCATTTCGCTATCTGGTAATCAATCATGCGTGGGATGGAGAATTTTTTATGAGACTCTTGTTTGCAGAATTTTGTTCGCTTTTGTAATTGGGAGATAGAATGCACATATAAAGACCGGTTAACTGGTTTGACATTAGTTAAGTGATACAAATGGAGTTTGTAAGGTCATGGTTTAAAAGATTCAAGTCCAAGGAGCAAGTGAAGTCGTCAAAGAACAAGGATACTAAGGGACATGGGAAAGAGGGTTCAAAAACCCCAACAACTGAAGAAGTGCCTTCAAATGTAACCAAACAGAGGGTTGCAGCTGCAAAGCAGTATATAGAGGATCATTACAAGAAGCAGATGAAAAGTTTGCAGGAGAGGAAGGAGCGGTATGAGTTTAATATTTCTCTTTGTAATGGTGGTGTTAGACAGGGTATGCTGTCTGACACTACTTACTAAACTAGTTAATGCTTGAGTGGTACCTGATTGTTTAGTTTTCTCCATTTTTATGACTTGGAGTAATGGTAGATCATGCTTTTAATACAGACGTAATATACTAGAAAAGAAGTTGGCTGATGCTGATGTCTCTGAGGAAGAGCAAAGCAACTTGCTAAAGTACTTGGAGAAGAAAGAAACAGAATATATGCGTATTCAGAGGCATAAAATGGGCGCTGATGATTTCGAGCCACTGACAATGATAGGAAAGGGTGCATTTGGAGAGGTATATCTTTTCTTTTTTTAAAATGCAGTACTCTGTCATTTTTTTCCTGTTGTATCCACATACCACGTCTTTTCTGTGTGCATATTATATTTGACCATTTGAGGGGTGTTTGCAGTTAATAAAGGCCATAGCTGAAAATTAAGTTGTGTGTATTATACACCATCTTCCTCTTCTAACTTTTTTTAAGGGTATTACTGGAGAAATAGTCAGGACTCAGGAGAATAAATTTATAAGCTTTAGTTGTATTATGGCGTTGGTTTGGCAATTGTGGCTTTGTGTGTGGGTTAGGTCTCATGTGTCAAAGCAACTTTGGGTTAGCGGCAAACCCATTACCGTACCTGGAGTTGGTTCTCATGTGTCATATTAACTCTAGTTAGCAGCCACCTATGAATGTGTATGAAATGATGGGCTGTTGCATGTACATGCTTAGATTGCATGGAGTTGCAACTTGGTGGTTCATCCGACTGTTTTTGGCATATCTAACTCATCTTCAGAAGTAAAAGTGGCCATTATGCCTTACAACGTCTGACCTGTTCCTTTCTCTGATACAGGTTAGAATCTGTAGGGAGAAAGCAACTGGCCACGTATATGCAATGAAGAAGCTTAAGAAATCAGAGATGCTTCGGAGAGGCCAGGTATACATCCTCTCAAACCTTGTTTTTTAATCTAGTTTAGTTTTTCTTCGTTGGGCTTAGTACAATAGATATCTTTCTGTTTAGGTTGAACATGTGAAAGCTGAGAGGAATCTACTTGCGGAGGTTGAGAGTAATTGTATCGTCAAGCTCTATTGTTCGTTCCAGGATGAAGAGTACTTGTATCTAATTATGGAATATCTTCCTGGTGGGGATATGATGACTTTATTGATGCGCAAGGATACACTGACAGAAGATGAGGCTAGATTTTATATTGGGGAAACCATCCTAGCTATTGAGTCCATTCATAAGCATAATTACATTCATAGGTAAATTGATGTTAATGTGATGATCTGATTGTACATATATGCTGTATATATAGATACCTTGTTATCTAATTCTTACATCTTACCATGATGAATAATTCTTTTTTTTTAATGTGTTACAGAGATATTAAGCCTGACAATTTGCTGCTGGATAGAAATGGTCACATGAAATTATCAGATTTTGGATTATGTAAACCATTAGACTGTAGCATACTTCAAGAAAAGGATTTTTCTGTGGGAAAAAATCTTAGCGGGGCTCTTCAAAGTGATGGACGCCCTGCACCACCAAAGCGTACACAACAGGAGCAACTGCAGCATTGGCAGAGAAACCGGAGGATGCTTGTAAGTTCTAATGTCATGTTCTTAATATGCCTATCGTGATTATAGTATTGGCATCGTTAATACAAATTCAGCGTGCTCTTGTTAAGTCTTTGCTGTGGAGGATTGGTATCCTATGTGCCATTATTGTAAATGTTTAAACTCTAGAGCTTATCATTTCTAGTTGACAACTTTTGATCATGTCAATACTTCATCGTAATGGATTATAGATCTTAGTTATACCTGACCTGGTCTATCTTAAATGGCATTCCTTCGTTTTCTCATCAGTACACAGAAGTATCTATATAATTTTAATATACCTAGAGACATCTCAATTTCATTCTTTGCGATGTCACTGTGTTTTGGAATTTTCAAACCATTTTTCATGTTGCAGGCTTATTCTACTGTTGGAACCCCAGACTACATTGCCCCAGAAGTTTTGCTGAAGAAAGGATATGGAATGGAATGTGATTGGTCAGTGTATAAGAATTGACTATATTTTTCAAATTTGTATCTCTTCTTGTAATTCAGCTGAGATATTGTTAATACTGTTCTAGGTGGTCTCTTGGGGCTATCATGTATGAAATGCTTGTCGGATATCCACCCTTTTATTCAGATGAACCCATGTCAACTTGTAGAAAGGTAATTTCAAGAGTACTTGTTTTTATTTTTCATTGGATACATCAGCACTACTGTGCCATGCCTTTAGGGGTTATGTGCAGTATACACGACACACAATGAAAGTTATTCACACAGAATTGTTTCAAAAATTACATCACACAATGATAGGGTACCTTCAATGTATAATATAACTAGGGTAGCAAGGATGAAAGGTTTCTCCCATGTCTTCTGATCCTTGTAGAATCTCTTCATCCCTATGTTTCCCCGTTTCCATTAATGGCAATTGCTTTTATCTATTTTAAATGTCTGCTCTTTTCTGGCCTTCAATTTATCTCATAATTGCTGTCTTGCTGCTACTTATTCTGCTTATTTTTGTTCGTATTGGCATCTATGGTTGTAAAGTACCTCTTTTCTGATTTATCCAGATAGTTAACTGGAGAACGCATCTGAAATTTCCTGAAGAAGCTAAACTGTCTCTGGAGGCGAAAAATCTCATTAGTAAACTGTTATGTAATGTTGATCAGAGGCTTGGAACTAAAGGGGCAGATGAAATAAAGGTGTCGTGTGGTGTGTTCTATTCTAGATTCTCTAATCTACTGCTACAATTGGACTGGAAATTGCTAGAATGAACTAGTTGGAACTGTTATTTTCAGGCTCACTCTTGGTTTAAAGGCGTTGAATGGGACAAATTGTACCAAATGAAGGCTGCATTTATTCCCGAGGTCAATGATGAGTTGGATACCCAAAATTTTGAGAAGTTTGAGGAGGTAGATATTTAGTTTCGTGTATGTTTGTGTATGTATCCATAGCGTTATTAGCCATTCTTGGGCATATTTTTCCTTATCCTTTTTATCCCTTTATCCTTATTTTCCGATGGTAGGGAGACAACCAGATTGAAAGTTCAACGAGAGCTGGTCCATGGAGAAAGGTTGGTACTATAGTTTCAGTTGTGTGCATTTTGAAGCTAGAGCTCCACTCTTGTAAGATTTATGTCGATGGCTCACATTAAACTTCAGCTGCTTGAGAATTTTGACTTTTGATGTAGATGCTGTCTTCTAAAGATGTCAACTTCGTGGGTTACACATACAAGAACTTTGAAATTGTAAACGATGACCAATTGCCTGGGATTGGTATTGTCTTTCATCCTTTATATAGCTTATTATATATGCACTCCTTAAAACAACTTTTCTTAATTGTATGCGTTAATATTTTCAGCTGAATTGAAGAAGAGCACAAAACCTAAGCGGCCTTCCATCAAGTCTCTTTTTGGTAAGATCTTCTTTCATTTTCTTGTTCAAATGAAATAACATCCGTCATTTGGCAGTGGTTAGTAGCCAGTGAGCCTTGTCGTGTCTGGTGCTTCAAGTTAATCCGACAGGAAGTTTGAAATAAACCAGAGTCAAATTCACATGCGAGTTTATTCACATTCTCGGTTTCAAGTCCATTATCCAAAATACTGCCAAGGTGTTTTTTCACGCATAATACACATGAAAGAGTTGTTCAAAAGTCTTAGCTTTTTAGATATTTAATAATTTGCAAGCCCCCAAGCCTTACTTTGTAATATATGAAAATAATGAGACGACCCCCTTTTCTGGATTCTTTCTATTTTTGTTATTTCACTTGTTATATATGATTTCTGTTTCTTATTGTCTGAAACATCAGCTTCTCCATTGATTTTCTCTTTTATAATCTCCCAAACATAATGAACATTGATTTGGTTTCTTGACAGACAATGAGTCTGCGACGGCGGCCAATCAACCTGTTCAAGGAAGCTTTATGAAACTCCTCCCTCCCCAACTAGAAGTCCCCGAGAAACAAACAGAGTGACTCGCGGTGAAGTATGCTAGTTTGTCGCATAACTTTCAGTGGCTGTAGAGATCCAACCAAAGTGTTTTTCGGTGATTAATTTATCCGTAGATCTGTTGATCGGGGGCAAAGGCCTCAGAAACAAATCGTTTTTTTTTAAATATTTTCTGCAAAGTATATATTCTTTGAAATGGTTGTGTATTCTTTACTCTTACTCCCTTTTGTTAAGATTCAAAAATCCGTGTACAATTTGTGACATATTTGTTCATGGGTAGTGATTATCATACCAATGTGATATAAAGAATGAGTAATTTGGAAGCGCCATTGATGGTTGACAAGCCTGAGCTTTCGTTTCGGTTTTGTTCCGTCTCCGTTCAATTTCGTTCCGATTTCTTTTTGTTTTTCATTTGATTCGACGATCTGGTTTATGTTTGATTGCGTAGGTGACAGCGGTGTTGTGGGAAGTGGGGATGGGCAAAATACTCACGGGTATAGGTAACCAGTTACTCGTCTATTTAAAACTTATAGTTATGGTTATGGGTAACCGTTTAAAAAAATAAATGGTTATGGGCTTTATGGGATTTAATGATTCGAAAGAGAGAATTCATCCTTTTACGGTCTATCTGTTTACCCATGAATTTTAAATGAATGATCATGGGTATTATGCGCGTGCAAAAGACATTTTTTGAATTACGGCGTGTTACACATGACTACACATTTTTTTAATCACATTGTTGCTAGCTCATTGTGAGGCTAAGCTCATCCTCTCCCCCTTAATGTAGATAATATCATTTGTTAAAAAAAAATAAAAAATAAAAAATAATTTGACAACTAATTGAATCACATTATTATGCGCGGTTTTTTTATAACCGGCAATATGTCTTTTACGATGTTTTGAACGTGTTTAAAAATAAATAAAATGATGTTTAATAAACAACTAATTGAATCACATTATTGCTAGCTAATTATGAGCCCTAATTATAAAAATAAAATAAAAAAATGCACAAAAAAAAAAGAATTATAAAAACACTGTTTATATGACGAAAATATACTTTCATTATTTGATGCATTATTTTGGGCTACTTTTGAACATTTTTGTTTGGGGAGCATTTTTGTCCCATTATTTTTGGTGAAGCCCGTGATCCCAAACGGGGCTGTTGGCTTTATATTGCTAGCTCATTGTAAGGTTTAATTATAAAAATAAAAAAAAAATAAAAAAACTGCACGAAAAAAATAATTATAAAAAACATTGTTTATATGACGAAAGTATCCATGTATTATTTTGGGTTGCTTTTGAACTTTTTCGTTTGATGGGCATTTTTATCCCATTATTTTTGGTGAAGCCTGTGACCCCAAATGGGGTTGGTGGCTTTATATAGTAGTACAGATTACAAATGAAAGTTCGGGGGAATGTATTAAAAATGCAGTGACGAACCTAAGCAAATTGTAGGACATAAAGACATGGTGGTATTTAAGATTGCTGCAAATTGCGAAGCATTTATGCCCTTGTGTTGATATTTCTCCTCAATTCTTAGCAAATTTATTAAAAATATCGTTCATTGATCTAGTAAACAAATCAATTATCAGTATTAAGTCATATAGACAGGTGGCATGATCTCAACTGTACAAGTGTCGTAATCTTATGAGTCTGGTTAGTTAGGAGGTTGCTTAATCATTAAGTTTCCTACAAACTATATATAGATGTTGAGGTATCCTTTTGTAACTAATTCATTCAGTTAAGTACTACAATTGATATCTTTCTTTGACTTCTCTCTCTAAAACTTCATAGCTTCTCTGTTAAGCTTTCACAATGTTGTTATCATGGTATCGTGAACTCAAGTTTTTCTCATTCCTGGAGCCATGGTGCTAGATTTGGTATTTTTCTATCATCATGGCAATTTACTGCTTTCTTTTACTTCAAGAAGAATCTGATTCTGGTTTGTTCGACATCCTGATCGTAATCTGTTTGATTTGGTTATAAATATGAGTTTTGTTAAAACATTGAGGCTCGAAGTTGAAACTTTCCATTCAAGAATTGTGATAGTTGTTTTGGCACGAAGTTGTGTTCTTGTTGAAGTGTGATTGAGCATATTGATGTGTTATAATTCTGAGCACGAAGCTTTACTCATGTTCATTTATGGTTAATTGATGAAGTTTGAGCACGAAGCTTATTACAATATGTGAAAATCCTAAAATTGACAATTATAGGGCACGAAGCTCTGTAATTTCTGTTTAACAATTAAACGAATTTGTTAGCACAAAGCTGTTTGAAGGTTTTTTTGTGAGCATGAAGCTTTATATTTGTGAACTTGGTTGATTGTGTTGGTTGATATGGCGCCTACACCACTAAAGATTGAGGGTTTACTTGGCATGCTTACTATTTGTTTACAAGATGATAATTTTGGCAAATGGTCATTTCAATTCTGATATGTGTTAGAAGGATATGATTTATTTGACTACTTTGATGGTACGAACACGTGCCCTCCTAAGTATGTGTTATCTTTGGAGCATAGGATTACAAAGGAAATTGCTGCTGCTTATCGTGCGTGGATCAAAACTGATAAAGCTTTGATTAGTCTCTTCATTGCTACTTTGGGAAATGAAGTTATTGAGTATATTGTTGGGAGTAAGACAGCTCGTGAAGCTTGGACAAATTTATGTGATTGATATGCAACTGTCTCTCGTGCTAGGATCAATCATTTGAAGACCGAATTGCATACAATCAAGAAGAGGGCGGACATTATTGAGAAGTATCTTCTTAAGCTCAAACATTTGAAGGATCAATTACTTGCTGCAGGAGAAACTGTCTCCAATAATGATCTCATTGTTACTGAACTAGCTGGTTTACCTACTGAATATAACATGATTCACACAGTGATTGTAGCAAGAGAATCTCCTATCACTATAAAGGAATTTCATGTATAGTTGCTCAGTCCTGAGAAGACTGTTGAAGACTATCAGAGTTCTACTCTATTTCTAATGTCTGGCATGTATTGTCAAGGAGAATCTTCCAATGCAAGGGGAAATAGACAATTTTACCAAGGAGAGACTTCGACTACTGGAGTAAATGGACAGTTTTATCATGAGGAGTCTTCCAATCAAACTGGTGTGCAGTTCAATGGTGGTACTGGATTTATAGGTCAATTTCAGAGGTCTAATGGCAACAATTTCAATCAAAACAATGGCTACAATCGAGGGAACAATACTAATAAAGGCAATGATGGAAATCAGTCCAATTCTAACAAGAATTATGGAGGTTTTAATGATAGTTTCAATGGTCCTAGGTACAATTATAGACCAAGGTTTAATGGAGGAAACAAAAACAGCGAAGGTTTTTCAGGTTCTTTTAGAAACTTTCACTTCAAATGAGGTTCATCTTGGACTAATTAGAGTGGGAATTAAGGGCAAAAATCTACCATTATACCAAAATGCCAGATTTGTAGTAAAATAGGTTATACAACCCCAAACTATTATTACAGGAATGAGCAACCATCTGCAACTACTTCTAATATTCCAGAGTGTCAAATCTATGGTAAAAAAGGCCACACTGCATTGAATTGCTACCACATATACAACTATGCTTTTCAAGGTGCAAATCTACCTTCATCTCTCATTGCTATGAGTGCCAGCTTTTCTTCTAATTTCAATACAAACCAAGCTTGGATAATGGATGTTGGGACAACCCACCACATGACTTGAGATATGGTTGACTTAAGTATGATTACACCATTTGAGGGAGATCAAAAGATTATAGTGGGGAATGGAGAGTGTCTTCTAGTGAAAAATACTAGTTCAACCTCTATTAAAACTTCATCTAAACATCTACATCTTCTCACTGTTTTACATGTGCCACATCTAGCTGCTAGTTTATTATCTGTCTATACACTTTGTAGAGATAATAATTGCTATCCTTGATGAGTTTGGTTTCTGGGTACAGGACAACGCAACAAAGGCCATTCTAATGAAAGGAAAGAGTAAAAAAAAGGGGGGGGGGGTTTGTATCACATTCCAAAGTCACTGTTTTTCAACTACAATAAGCTGCTTGAGTATTCACCTAAAGCTTTTATGGGGAAGGTTATGAAAGCTTCTCTATGGCATCAAAGACTAGGACACCTTAGTAATGAAATTCTACATAGTATGTTGTCTCATTCCAAAGTTTCATATACATCAGATGTGAATAAACATGTGCGTAACTGTTGTCTAAGTGGGAAAATGTCTAGGCAATTGTTTACTTCTAGTACACATGTATCAGTAAAACCCCTTGAAAGGATAAGTAGTGATGTTTGGGGACCATCACCAGTTGTATTTGTTGAAGGATATATACTATGTGAGTTTCATTGACGATTTCTCAAAGTTTATTTGGATATTTCCATTAACTTATAAGTCTCAAGTGTTCTCTGTGTTTGAACAATTTTTTGCCTTTATTAAGAACCATTTTCAAGCCAATGTGAAATATTTTCAGTCTGATGATGGTGTTGAATACAAGACTCTGATGTTTAAGAACTTTTAGACTTAAATGAGATTATTCACTTGGTTTCTTGTCCATATACCCATCAGCAATTGTTGAGAGGAAACATAGACATATTATAGAAACCACAATAACCTTGCTTTCAGCAGCACAATTACCTCATAACTTTTGGTTTCATGCTATTTTTCTAATAAATATGATGCCCTGCAAAACCTTAGGCATGCAGTCTCCATTTTTAAAAAAATTTGGTGTTCATCCAGAGTAGAGCTCTATGAAAGTCTTTGGTACTGTTGTCTATCCTTACCTTAGACCTTATACCTCAAATAAATTAGAACCAAGAACTGATCAGTGTGTATTTTTGGGGTATAAATGTGTAATATGTTATCATCAGTTTAAGAAAAGGATATTCATTTGTAGACATGTTATCCATGATGAAACAATGTTTCCCTTTCATATTATTTCCAAGACATCATTTTCACATGAGTCATCTTATTCATATGAGAGGCGTCCAGTGATTGTACCTTATAGGTGCGTTTGTTTGGCCTCAATAAATAGGACTAGACTGGACTAGATTACAGTCTCATGTTTGATAGGTGCTGGGACTAAGTTAAGTGGGACTAGAGGGGACTCGTGTGGACTAGAGGCCTCCTTAAAGGTTCTTTGCGAGGCCCTCCCCAAACCATGGGACTTGCTAATACCGGCTTTTTCCTCTTCCCTGCGAGCCCCTCTGTGAGTTCTAAGCTTCTTAATTGTGGATTTCGATGGGATTTAATTAAGATCTACAGACTATCCCTAGCAAGCTGCTTCGCTTCGCCATGGTCATCATCCTCTAAAATCTCAAATCTTATATTTCCCACCACCAACATCAACCACAAAAAATCCCCCATCTCATATTTCCCACCACCAACCATCACCTGCAAAAAATCCCCAATCTCATATTTCCTGTTGCCACCACTGCCATGGACGAGCCATCCGAGAAGCTCCAGAACCTCAAGTCGTTGAATTCTCTGCTGCTTAAAGAAACCAAGGACCGCCAGCAGCAGGTGGAATCGCTGGTGCAGGGCAAGGCAGATTTGGAGTTCGAGCTGAGTCGATCCCGCCGTGGAGATTGAGCTGCTTATGAGCGAGTTGAGTGAGTAGAGCAAGGAAAATGTTAGGTTAGAGTTGGAGAAGAGTGTTTGTGGTGTTTTTGTTCTGACCCAGATGGAGCAAATGACGTGAGATAAAGTTTGAGATTGAGAGGGTGATGAGTAGAGAGATGGTGAAATTGTGAAGTTAATGAGGGAAGTGGAGCAGCTTGCTGGTGGACTCGAGATCGAGAAGGGAAGCTGAGAGAGAGATTATGTGAAGAAATTAATAATAAATTAATTTCAACAATAAACTACAGTATTATGTTCATTATCCTACTTATTAATCCAACACTGCACCAAATGATTCACTAAGTTAGTCCAGATTAGTCTAGTCTAAACCAATCCAGCTTCGTCCCTGAAGCTAATCTAGTCCAAGATAGTCCGGTGCAACAAACGCCCCCTATGTGTTGCCTTACTCATCTACTTCTGGGGCTCTATCTCATACTAATACCAGTACTTCATCAATAAGTAGGAATAGTATATATTTGAATATATAAGTTTCAGACATACAATTATCAAGTGGGTTAATGTCATCACAGAATCCTGCTTCTAATGAGTTATCTTCACGACATTCAGGTTGTGCAGATTATGAAATTGGTGCGTCAATACAAACCCCACAGCAACAAACTCCTTCTCTCTCCACTTCTTTAGATTCTTTGTTGCTTGTCCACAATCCAAACCAACATGAGGTAATTCTAAACCTTGACTCTTCTAATGCCTTTCCTATCTATAGTGATCATCATTAACAGCTTGTTACTTATGTGCATCCCATGCAAACTAAACTTCAGTCTGGTGTGATTTCTTGAAAAGATTATAGTTCATTTGTTGCTTCTGCATCTACTCATATTACTGGTGATTCTCCACTATATGATGATGTTGTTTTTAAGGGATACACTGATGTGCTTACTATTGTTGATTCTTCTAAGAATTTTTTTTTTTTTTTTTAACAAGCTATTCAACATTCTCATTGGAAGGATGCTATGAGTGAAGAATTTGCTACCCTTCAAAAGCAAGGCACTTGGGAGTTGGTACCTTCACCCACTAATAGAAACATTATAGGTAGCAAATGGTTTACAAAATTATGAAGGATCAAAATGGTAAGATTTCTCGATATAAGGCACGTTTGGTTGCTTAAGGTTATAGTCGAGAGCACGGTTTAGACTATGATGACAATTTCAGTCTTGTAAGACATTGCACAATTTGAGTTGTTCTTGCTTTTGTTGCAGCACACAAGTGGTCACTTAGGCAATTGGATGTTAAAAACGCATTTCTACATGGTGATTTACTAAAGGAAGTGTTTATGAAACAACCTCAGGGCTTTCAAGATTCCAATAATCCCTATTATGTTTGTAAGCCTGTTAAGTCACTTTATGGACTTAAACAAGCTCCTCGAGCATGGAACTTTAAGTTTACCACTTATTTGCCTAACTTGGGATTTGTAATGTCTGAATCAAATACTAGTTTATTTGTGAAGACATAAGATCATGATGTTTTCTGTTACTCTATGTTGATACTATAATCATCACCGATTCAAATTCTGATTTGGTTTAACAGGTTATTGATAATTTAGGCACTGTCTTTGATATGAAAGATATGAGATTGCTTGCTTACTTCTTGGCGCTTCAAATTACCTATAAACCAAATGGGGACTTGTTTTTTCATAGTCTAAGTATTTGAAGGATCTTATCAATAAAGCTTCCATGGAATCATGCAAATCTTGTCCAACACCTTGTAAGCCTCACACTCAACTTCTTAAAAATGAAGGAGAACCTATATTTGATCCAACACAATTTTGTAGCTTGGTTGGTGCATTGTAGTACCTTACATTCACCAGGCCTGATATCGCATTTGTTGTCAACTATGCTTGCCAGTTCATGGCACGTCCTAGTAATGCACATTTTCCTCATGTAAAGAGAATAATGAGATATCTCCAAGGTACAATTGAGTGTGGCATCAGACATTAATACTTGAAGGTCCACTACTAGCTATGTTGTTTTCTTGGGATCTAATCTAGTGTCATGGCATTCTAAGAAGCAATGTAGCGTTTCTCTTAGTTTTACTGAAGCTGAGTACAAAGCTTTGGCTAATACTGCAGCAGATGTTGCTTGGATTCGGTTTATCTTGAAAGACTTACAAGTGCTAATTCCTCCTTCTCTAGTTCTCCATTGCGATAATATATCCACTTTGGCTTTATGCTCCAATCCAGTATTCTATACCAGGATCAAGCATTTGGATACAGACTTACACTTTGTCCGTGAAAGAGTACAAATAGGTGACTTGCACGTTGCCTACATCTCGACACATGATCATGTTGATGATGTATTGACCAAGGAACTTCATGGTCCTTCCTTTTTACAACATTGTTCCAATCCTAAACTGGGGTTTCCCAATTGAGTTTGGGAAAGGGGGGAGGGGAGTATTAAGTCATATAGACAGGTGGCATGATCTCAATTGTACAAGTGTCATGATCTTGTGAGTCTACTTAACTAGGAGGTTGTTTAATCATTAAGTTTCCTACAAACTATATATAATTGTTGAGCTATCCCTTTGAAACTAATTCATTCAGTTAAGTAATACAATTGATCTCTTTCTTCGACTTCTCTCTCTAAAACATTTCTTTCTCTAAAACTCCATAACTTCTATGTTAAGTTTTCACAGTGCTATCAATTAGACTGGTATGGGGACTTAAAAGATTGAAATACGGAAATGCATGTTAAATATACCTTTAAATGGGGTAAAAAACGTGTAGATGGGTAAAAAAGGGTAAATGAGCAAGAAGGATAAATGGGTATGCGGTTATGGTTAAATGAGTATGGTTAATTGTTTATAAATAGTTATAAGTATGGATATAACCGTTTATGCAATTACCCAACGGGTAAACAATTATGAGGGTATATGCTTAAATAGTTATGGGTAAATGACCACAGTTACCCACCCACCATAACCGTTGCCCATCCCTAATTGGGTTGAACCAAAATTCAATAAATAATCTATGGATGAGGCTGACTTGGTAGTTAAAGTTTTTATTTCTATTTTTTCTTTAATTTTTTATTACTGGAGTACTGTCTTTGTCTTTGAAATATTCACAGAGTAGTTGTGGCTTTTAGGTAATGCCTACCATCTCCCATTGATCCACAAAACTAAAATTCCAGAGTTCCCAAATCCCTTGAATAAACAATTGTTTAGGCCAAATCAGTCACCAACTATTTATTTGTTTCTATGCAAAAGGTGGCGCTACTCACATGTCCATTTTTATTTCTCGGACGTTTTTTTATTTTTATGTCACCAACTATTTATCTGTTTCTATGCCAAGGGTGGCGCTACTCACATGTCCATTTTTATTTCTCACACGTTTTTTTATTTTTATTTTTTTAGTTTTCGACCGCCGGATAATGAATTGAAAAAGATCAATTTCAAAAAATTAATAAGAAGTAAAAGTAGGCGTTTGAATAACATTATCCCGACACTAATGGTCTAATATTGATTGGAATTTGGAAGCCACCCTTGAATTCAATTATGTGAGTGAGTGAGTGAGATGCACATTAGTCGCTAACCTGAAATTTTCAAGTAAATATTGATTTCACTTTCTAATTTATTACATGTAATGATTTATTTTTAAGCAATTAGCACGTTTGTTAACAAAGTTGTCTACTTTTCAACAAGTTAGGCAAAAGCAATCAAAGTAAAGCGAGACAAAGGGATAACCCCTTGCCGTTGTGATTGATTTGTAAGTGTCCCGATATGATTGGTTCCCAAATCTACGGCAAATACTTAATCATGCCAAATCAAGAAATTTTGATTACTAAATTCAAATTGCATGTAATTCTTGATGAATCAATCAATCAATCCTCCTATCCACTTAATACTATGATCTAGTGATATTTTTTTTTACTTGTAAGTGAGAGGTCTTAGGTTCAATTCTCGACGAAGACAATAATATGATTCAAATTCTTGTAATATATTTGCAGAAATAGTAAAGCGTTATTTCTAATGTTAGAAAATGCTTAGGCGTGAATAGGGTTGAATATGTAATTGTAAGGGTTACAAATGACTTTTCTCTAATTAAGTACAAAGTGTAGGGAGGATTGAATGATTTTAATTTTTTTTTAACAAACAATATTATGATATTATTTAGGGCCAAAGAGTGAGCGAAGCTTTATAAGAATTAAGAAATGTCAACTATTATTTGGAAGTGTTTTTAGAATTAACAACGGTACTCTCAAAATTCCAAAAGAAAAAATATATTAAATATGTCATATCATGCAATAACGTGTACGATCATAAATTAATTGCGAGAAAAACTTACCTGTAACAAGTATATGCTTTAACAATTTGCCATAAAATGCTACTCATTATTTATTAGGAGAAAAAAGAATGTGCACAGGCGTTACACCTATCATTTTTGTTCATTTTACATGTAAGAAAGCAATGAATTTCATGTCACTATGACAATGTGTATAAAATCACAGCTCATTCCCGATAAAAACTCATCTGCAACAGGTGTATTTGCTGGTAACAAGTTATCAAGGAGAATTTTACCAAAAAAAAAGTTATCAAGGAGAAATTAAATAAGCACGTGTTACACATGCATGTGTTATTACTATTAGAAAATAGTGATTTCGTACAAGTTCCGACGCACTTGGGACTTCTTGTTTAAGTGAAATTTGATGCTTCGGACTCGGAGAGCTATCTAGTTAGACAATCAACCCCCAAACTAACATTTTCTATTTTGTTTATTTCCCACTTATTAAAAACAATCCAACCAAAAAAAATATTTATATAGAGTAAATAATAAAGTTAAATATAAGTTTTTTTTTTTTTTTTTTTTTTTTTTCAAAATGTGGGATAATTGATGGTAAGTTATGAATATCCATTATTTTCGGGTCCAAAAAAGGTCTGAGGAATTTCACTTTACTCGTGACCATAGTCAAGTAGACTCACAAATTTGAAGCATCAAACTTGAAATTCTCACATTTTTTTGTTTAGTAGGGAAGCGCAGTTGTAAGTTAAATGTAAGTTTCAATAATATCATATGTATTTCTATAAAAAAAAAAAAAAAAATATCATGTGTATTCTTACAATCATCCACTTTCTCATCCATTTTCCTTCCTATTCTTTTGTCTTCCTTCCCCTTTCCCCTCTCTATAATTCGAAATATTCCCCCTTTTCTTACACCGTCCAAATTTTCCCGAGAAAGTCATAACTTTCCCAGAAAACCCAAAACCCCTTATCCTCAACCCAGATCCAAAGATCCCTCCTTTCTTCCAAAAATTCATATTTTTCCCTTTTCCCTCCGTCAATAATCGCAGGCGATTGATTCCTTCACAGGCTCCATTCTTTTTCCACGCTGAAATGTTTTCCCATTTCATCTGAGAAATTGAATATAATTATCCGCCGAAGAAACCCTTTCTTCACATTCTTGCTGCAATTCTTCTCCCGGGAAAAAATGCCCAAAAATCCAGTTTTTGGCTCCACTGATTAGTGGGTTTCTTTTGGATATTCAAGTCTCATATCAATCTTGCGTATTTCGGACTGTAGGTTCAAGCATTCTTTTCGGAATTTCTGGATATAGAAGAAGGACTTTTGGGGGTTCTGTTGGAGCTGGAATTTGATGGATCTGCGATTGCATGCGAGGAATTGAGTGTTGAGTGGAATAGGAGAAGTTTGAGTCCGATCGCCGATGGGCTTTCGGAGCAGATTTGGTTCGTAGTTTAGTGTTGGACTGGGTTGTAAATTGGGGGGGGGGGGGTGAAGTGGGGGTGTGGTGGTTTGGGCCTTTTCTTGTATAGTATTTGATTGGGATTGTTCAGATCATGGAGCATGTAATTGGTGGGAAGTTTAAGCTAGGACGAAAGATCGGTAGTGGATCGTTCGGAGAGCTTTATTTGGGTATGCAATTTGTGTCACCAATTTTCGATTGTTCGGGGAATAAATATTGTTGTTTTAGTGGCATTGCTTGATTGTTTCACCTTTTTGAAATGTTGGCTTTGTTTTTCGGGTTTGAGAATATATTGGTTTGGTTTTGCTTTGTTTCAGGTATTAATGTACAAACTGGAGAGGAGGTAGCTGTTAAGCTGGTATGTCTTGGACGTTCATTGTTCTTAGTTTTAAATGAAAAGTTGTGGGAAGTTTGATTGTTTTCGTCAATAGTATTGAGCTTTTACACATTAAATGACATGATCAGTTTTTGATAATGTAATTGGTTAAATTTGACTTTGGTATGGGGTTGTGAATATACTAAAAGTCATTGATCATAAAAGAAAGTTGGTATAGGACTGTTAGATCATATGGAGTTGGTTGGGTTTTTAAGAATCTGAATACAGTAAGCATGCTCATATACTTGGATTAGCATTTTGCTCACCGCCATTTTGTGTGAGTTAATATGCATGTAAGAGCAAATGTATTCGTTTTGTGCTACTTTAAGTTCTAGAAATGTAGTACCTAGTTCTTGTTAGAATTTTTTCATTATCAATCTCTGCATTGACATCTACTTGTAGTACCTTATTCTGAGTGGTTTGTTATAGCATGTCCTAATTTGTGATCGTAGTTTAGCTTGGGATTGGGTATTTTAAAACTGAAGGATATTCATGCTGGTGAACAGAGTTGACAGATGTTCGAGATAGTGGAAAGATAGACGGAGCTAGTTGTAGTACTTTTATGAATTTCTTTTAGTTTACTGAGATGTGTGGTATTACTTGAGGTTAAGAATCCAATTGGGCTTCATTAAGTGATTGGCTTGAAAACATTGTTCCATGGTAATTAAATTTTGAAGCATAATGCAAAATTGAAGGAGTAGGTGCTCTATTGTTATCGTGTATTCTTTATTATGATTCAGATGTGTTTTGATGGTTCTTGATAGTAGTTAAAATTCACGTAGCACAAGAGTACTTACATCTAAACACTTTTTTTTTTTTTTTTTTGTTCTCTCAGGAATCAGTGAAGACAAAACACCCCCAGCTTCATTATGAGTCAAAGTTGTACATGCTTCTTCAAGGAGGAAGTGGGTTACTCTATTTTGTTTCTTTTTTTCTTTTCTTTTGTTGTGCATTCATGTGAATGTTCACTTTTAAAGCCAACTTAACTTTTGTATTTATATCTACTTAGCTGGTGTACCCCATCTTAAATGGTTCGGTGTTGAGGGTGAATACAATGTCATGGTTATCGACCTGCTTGGTCCCAGCCTTGAAGACCTCTTCAACTATTGCAATCGGAAGTTCTCTTTGAAGACAGTTTTGATGCTTGCAGATCAATTAGTAAGTTATCAAATTATTTCGAATGAGGGTTTATGTTGTTAACACGGCTGCCATGTTTATGCTTCTACATTATCTTCTGTAGATAAACAGAGTTGAGTACATGCACTCACGGGGATTTCTTCACCGTGATATAAAGCCTGACAACTTTTTAATGGGCCTGGGACGCAAAGCTAATCAGGTACTTGTAGTCTTTAGGGTGCTTCTGTCTGTAGTGGTCATCCTTAGTGTTTTAATGGATATTTTGGAATTTTTTTCGTATGAATATGAATGCATTGTGAATCATTCCTTTCCATTTAAGATTCTTTTTGTCACTTCCATTGAGATTTTGGATGCTTGAGACTGAATTTCATGGGGCAAAAGTCCGAATACCTAATAAGGCAAAAGTAGACCTTGTAAGAGAGTCATGGGTATTGCTCATGGTGATTATTGCATGAATGCATAAATTTGCAAGTTCTGCTGCTACTATTCACCCTTGAATATATACCACAAAAGCGATATAGAACCCCTAACTTTACTTGATTTTTAAAATTGTTGCCAGACATCTAATTAGAGCTATTACCTCCCATCTATTGTTCTGTGGTGGAGAATTGGCCTTTGTGTTTTCCTTTGTCATGGGAGTATCTTTGATGAGGCTTTTCTTTTTTCCTTACACTACTTTTGATTATTATGAGGGATATTATTTACTTACAGAGTCACAAATATCATGTATTTATCCATTGGCTATCCTTTACATAGTATCTGCCCTTTTTACATTTATATGTTTAGTGTAGTGTTTTTCATGATGGCTCAAACTTAAGAACTGGAACACCCGAATCTTATTATTGCTTTCATCTAGATTAATCATCTTGCCTAGCTCAAATGAAAGTGAGCGCAGCACTAAATCAACTACTCACTTTGTCTTCAGAACAGGTACTGAACAATTGTTTTCTGGGATTTTTTGTGCCACAGGTATATATCATTGATTATGGCCTTGCAAAAAAGTATAGAGATCTTCAAACGCACAAGCACATACCATACAGGTATCAGATATAAGAAATATTTGCAGTATTTTAGTTTGTCGTGCATCCCTAGTTTCTACTACATCTTGTCTAAAGAGGAAGAAGTTCAAATTTCCCCTCCCCATTTATTGTATTTTGTAAAAAGCTACACTTGTGTCTAGTGTTTAAAATGCTGAACAACACAGTTTGGGTTTCCCCAAGACCAACAAAGGGAATCAGTTTCTGGCATCTCGTAGATATGACTCAGAGATGCTTAGAGACGGGTTTGAAGGTCATATCACATTTGTGACAGCTGCACACTGTTTCCAATTCACATGTTTAATTGTTCCACAATTGATGGATGCTAAATTTTTACTGAGACTTGCATGTTATGATTTTATTTTTTTGCTCCTGAAATTTTATTGATATTTAACTGACATGGACATTCTTCGTCTTTGGTTGCATCATGTGGGGTGTCTGCTGGAATTTTTGAATTATTTAGAGACAAAAATAGTCATAATCGGATAATTCTTTTATCATGTTCTTACATACAAATTGTTATGTCCTTGTAAGGACCGTATCTATAATTTTACTGAACAGAAAAATGGCTTACAATTATATAACAATCCTTAAATTCTTACTTGGGTTTTTCAACAATGGGCAATTTAATGTTCTTATGTATTAACTTATCTTTTGTGTGTTTTCTTGGATTTGATCAAATCATTGTGGATAGAATTTTTAAGTAACCTCCTCTGATTATCAGAATATAAATATTATCCCTTTTTATTCTGCTTTACTTTTCGTTTTCTATTCTAGAAAAAGTTCTCATTGTGGCATTTCTGACAGGGAAAACAAGAATCTGACAGGAACTGCCCGCTATGCTAGTGTTAACACTCACCTTGGTGTTGGTTAGTCAACTTAAAGTTATTGGAATATTAATTTTAGGGGTGTGATATTCACACACCTTTTTTTACTTCTCACACATCCTTCTAATTTTCGGCCGTCGGATCGGATAAATTGAAGAAGATCAAGGGACATAAATCAAAAAGGGATGTGTGAGAAGTAAAAGGGGGTGTGTGGATAGCACACCCCTAATAATTTTAATATTAATTTTACAAATATTTAATTGTAATATTAATTTTATTTGCAGAGCAAAGCAGAAGGGATGATCTAGAATCTCTTGGTTATGTGCTCATGTATTTTCTGAGGGGGAGGTTGCATTCTTGTCCGAGAAGCTTAAATCACCAGTGTCCTGTGTTTATTTGTTTCTTGAACTTCACTCATTTAACTTGGTTGTATGATTACTGTTTCAGCCTTCCCTGGCAGGGCTTGAAAGCAGGTACAAAAAAGCAAAAATATGACAAGATCAGTGAGAAGAAGATGCTAACTCCAATTGAGGTATCAACACTTGCTTTATGTGCAGTGTTTAACAACTAACAAGACAGTATATTCTCTAATGGCATTTTGTACCATATTTGGTCGAAGAAAACTAGGAGTAATAGATAAGGTAGGAAGCATAGTAAATGGAGTGGCTTGAGAGGCGTTCCCCATCATGTTTGGTATACATCAAAAGGGGAAAGGCAGACATCTCTTTCCCATGCTTGGCATTCTAAGTAGAAGGGATGGAAAGATCACAACTGTATGAAGTCTGTTTTTATAATTTCTTTACGAAACCTAAACCTTAATGAGCAGTCAAACCAAAATATGCTTAACGAGGGTAAAACAGTAAAACTACAAGTCTACATCTTGTAGAAGTCAATGCCTTTGTATCCTTTGACACTTCGAATTTGTGGGAACCATTAAGATGGTGGGATCTCGTGACTTTCCATCCACCTAAAATGAGATTTTCAATCTTTATCTTCCTTTTCCACTCCACTCGTTTATGTGTTATGGTGTTTAGTTGTAACAGTGCAGTCACTGTTTATGAAATCATGGTTTTCTGTGATCTTGTTCTATTTTTCCAATTACTGTTTCTGACACTGTTTAACGAATGTATTTGAATTATTGATATTTTTCTCTACAGATGCTCTGCAAATCATATCCTTCAGAATTCACGTCATACTTCCATTATTGTCGATCATTACGCTTTGAGGACAAACCAGATTATTCATACCTGAAGAGGCTTTTCCGGGACCTTTTTATTCGAGAAGGTTAGCCCAAATTTTTAAGCCCAAATTTTTGTTCATATCTCAGAGGCATTCTTCTTTAAACATCATGATGAATCTAATTGGCTCTTAAAAACTATTAAAACCTAATTGGATGCTGATTATAACTGGTGCAGGGTATCAATTTGACTATGTATTTGATTGGACTATACTGAAGTATCCGCAAATTGGCTCCAGTTCTAGAACACGAGTCAGTACCTAATTAGGCAAATTTATTGTGGATTTTCTATGTAAAGAGGAAAATTCTTCATTTTTGTATGTGTTGGTAATGATTCTTGCTCCATATGGTTGCCTTTTTTTGTGCAGCCAAGTACAAAACCAGTTTTAAACCCTGGACCATCTGCAGAAAGAACAGAAAGGCCTACAGGTTGGTTATTTTCTCGAGCAAGGCCTGAATGCATCGATTTTTATTTACTTATATTCTGACAGATGCTTACAATTTTTTCTTTATCTGTCCTTGTATTTGAGTTCTCATTATCGCGTTTTATTTGTTTTATGAAAATATTATGGATGAACCATTTTCATTCAATGAAGATATGACAGTTCATTTTACTCATTTCATATGTTAATGTTTAACACGTATTTTTATATTTTTTTAGCAGTGGCGCAAGATTTTCGAGAAAAGTACTCAGGTGCAGTTGAGGCATTTTCTAGAAGGAATGGTTCTGGTTATGGCTATGGCGATCACTCCAGACATAGAGCAACTGATGATGCCCCGTCATCCAAGGACGTCGTGTGTTTTTCTAACATTTGTGTTGGATTTAGTCTCAAATGATTTTGAATGCTTATAATATTTCCTTACTATGGAGCCTAATGAAGTTGCACATTCCTTGCATGTTTCTTGCAGCAAGCTGACTCCGAAAGGGCTCGTAGTTCATCTAGAAATGGCAGTACTTCAAAGAGGCCAGTTATATCCAGCAGCCGGCCAAGCTCATCTGGTGAGCCCAGCGAGAGTCGGTCAAGCCGGCTGGTCTCAAGTAGTGGCCGCCTGTCCACCACCCAAAGGGTTCAACCTGGGTACGAGTCCAAAACATCTTTCACCCGAACATCCATCGCAAGAGGCGGCCGTGATGATACACTAAGGAGCTTTGAACTCCTTTCAATCGGCACGGGAAAGAGGAAGTGAAGTCTGATCCCTATGCTCGTGTCGAGATTCCTTGTTATCTTTATCTATCAAAGATGTCTCTCAGCACTAAAATGGTTTTGCAACAGTTTACTATGTATGTGTATCCATTGTTGGGTTGATTTCACAGTTGAAAAGCTCAATGAAGTTTCTCCTTAGACACTGCTACTACCCTAACACTTTTACCTTCTTCATGGTTTCTCGCGGTTACAACGCCATCCATCGGAGACTCTCCAAGAAAGAGATTCACCATCTCACTTCAGGGGATTGTCTATGTATATATATTTGAGATACTGGTCGGCTTTCGTACCCGAGAAAACTAAAACGCTACATAAAACGCGTGCCGACTGCTTATTGTGCATTATGCTCTATGTTTGTTCTACCACTCGTGTCGTCAACTTTCCTAGTTGAAATCTGGTGCAAATGATTTTTGTATTGTCTTTTATCTTCATTACTATTTGATGTGATAATAGTTTCAGATTTGTCTATTTTTTTGCAATGATTTTCTATGATTCATGAATTAAAATATGGATGGTTCGAGTTATTTAAGAAAATAGGGTTGCGCGTGGGGGTGGGGTATTTAAGCGCTAACCCGTTAGTAAATTAATACGGCACCAACGATTTGTCTAGACTCACTCTTCAATATTTCACATAATCTGAACAAATTATTTTATAGGCCATCATTGAAAGATTATCCTTGCAAAAATTCACTAAAATTAAAAAACCTTTAGTTGTCTAACTGTGAATTTATAAATAGATGAATGCAGTGTCGTTGATAAAAATACTTTTCTCCTTTACTGTACTAGAATAGGTTGTTTTCATGGCTTCTCTGTATAAATCTAAATTTGGTTTTGGTTGAGGAAAAAGAAAACCTAGTACCACTAGATAAGTTTACTTATGGGTTAGAAACTATGTTGTAGGTGGGTGTGAGACCAAAAACATTTTATTTATTTATTTATTTATTTTAAACTTTTTGGGGCCATCACCTACATTGCATATATGTCAGAAAAATGAAGAATTATATACATGGAATGAGTTCACCACAATTGTAGCGTTCCGATTCAATAATGGCTTTTTGGTTAAAATATAAATTGACATTGACATAACTCCTCACCTAATATTGAAAATTGATATAAGTGCCTTAGCCAAGCCAATAGCAATACGCAGAAGTGCCTTAGACAATCCAGCTAAGTGTAGTCCGATCGGAAAAGCTCAAGTCCAACACATAGGGTCTAATAAAAGGATTCAGAAAGTTTTTTCGACCCACATGCAGGCGACCAAGTCCCTAACGAACTTTCATTTAAGAATCACCAGGGATGAATCAACAATTTGGACTAGGAAAGAAATCCCTTCTTGGTTACACGTTGCACTATTGAAATCCTCTAACCTAAAATGGGGCAAGGTGAAAGAATAAATGGAATCAACAAACAAGATAACTCAAACATGTTAGACTAACATTAAAATCTGGAGGCTATTTTGAGTATGATTCAATAGTTTCTCATCCTTATTCCAATCAATGCATTCCGTAAGTCTAGGGCAAAAGGTTTTCCATGGGTTTAATATTTAATACCTCGTATTAGAGTAAGGTGGTACTCCGGATATCGCAATAAGAATCTTTATAAATACTAAGTTTGGGAGGTGATGTTTTTTCAAATCAACATCACCGGGAGGGGCTTTTGAGCTCTAACCTGGGCCCACAAGCTTACTCATGTTTCACCTTAGTACTTTTTACTTCGAAGTTAGCTTACTTTGGAAAGATTGACAGATTAAACTATATTTTGAGATTAGGAAGCAAAGGATGAAAAGTTCGAAGTGTTTTACTCTAACTGGCTAAATGACTTGAGTAAAATAAACTCAACAGTATATTCTAGCTGAGCACAGCCGGACTCCTCTTAGGATTAACGAATCTGACGGTTAAAATTAGTAAAGAATATTCTTGTTTTTCGTGCATGCGCAACAAATACAAACTTTCATCATTATGACTTTTATGGCATGGCGCTCGAGATTGCACATCTAAATTCGAAACGCCACCTCTACTCTGCAAAGAGTCGAATCACTATATGAAGATAGATGACTGAACGATATATATTCCAACTTACTCTGAAAGGAATGGTCTTCGGGTAACTATCAATCCTTAAGGGAACAAGTTGCATTTAAGATAGATAATTAGGGGCAACTGTGGGATCATAATTTTCCAGGGCTTAATTAAGTTGATCTGAATAACGTTACCTCAGAAATTCGGTTATGCACTAAGCTGCTCCGAGCAGAGCTGTATCAGACAGAACAACGGTGCCATCATCACTTTGTTCCAGGGCAATAGGCAAAGTCCAAAGCGACTTCGCTGGATGACCATGTTTGTTCCACAAGACACAAGATTCTATTCGGATAAGGACACAATCAGATTCCTCATAAGTCTTGAAGTTTCTACAATCTAGGAATTGACATGCACCGCAAGTAATCACACTTCTAAGACGACGCAATATCTAGTCATAGATATCCTCTAGGATTCTCCGGTTTAGTACAAGGATTCTATCCTAAAAATGTATCTCTCCTAGTCAGCATATATACACCCATCTAGGGTTCATCTCTAGTAATACATTTTAGCATCCTTATTCTCTTGCCCACTGTTTGAGTCTAAAACTGTTTACTAACTTGACCGTCGAAGGGCCTTTGACCAACACCCCGGGTCTTGGACTTACTCGCGATTGTTTCTTGTTTTGTAGGTTATTTGAATACGTGCCTCCTCATCCACACTAGTGTGCAGATTTAGTCCCAACATAATGCAAAAACTCAACTTGCCAAAGTTCCCATGCTTGCGGCTATTGTGGGGAAAGAATACCATCGGGCCAACAGGAAGGAAAAGAAAAGGGTGTGAAATTGGTATAAAAGGAATAACCTGTATATAAAAATAATAATCTGCTGGACTGACTAGTCAAGCCTGCTAGTCAGCTAAGATAGATATGTTAGTCAATAAATCAAAGATTAATAGACCAATTTCAGTTATCAAAAGTTATCTTAGTTAACAAGCCCTCAGTTTATTCCAAGTTATTAATGTGTCAAGTGAGCATGATTGTGAGCACATACTTATTGTAGCATGTATATGTATGTGAGATAAGTGATAAAAATAAATAATTTTGAACACAAGATGTTTTTGACCGGAAAAACCCACCTCTGGGTTAAAAAACCGGAGACTCTCCATTGAGTCTAATCTATTAGTATAATCAAGGTTCTTACAAAGTACCACGCAAAACTCATTCCTAGATTCTTATCTATGGAGCAGCTTTACCTTTGTGCAACCTTGCCTCACACAAGATGGATTCTTAAGTCTTCATGAAGTGGCAACTCCTCTTTAGCTCTTCACCTTGTGGCACCTAGACCAGCACATGAACTATGCATATGACAATGATATGCAGATCTGGATTCAAATGTCTAGTCAGTTTCTCCAGTCAAACTATTGAAGGAAAAAACTGCCAAGAATCCTAAAATGGGTCAGTTTTAAAGATTTGAAACTAGAAACACTTGACCACAAATTTAATGCAAAACCAAAGACAATGCAACCCTATTCTTCAATAATTGGGTGTTTAATGCATGAAGGAAAGTTTTGCAACTAGGGTTTCATAAATGAAGAACAAAGAGGAATGAAAGGTCTTAAAGCCTTTCGCTCTCTAACTTCTCTCCAGAAAATATAATCTAAAAACCCCAAAAAAAACTAAAGAACCAACTAGGGATCTTAACCCCAAAAGCTTTGGTTTGTTTTTCACCTATTAAGGACACATGTTGTCCTACAAACTGATCAGAAAAGATTAAGAGCTAAGATCTAACTATTGGCAGAAAGTTGTCAGGATGCCCATGTGGGTAGGTCTTAATTTGCGTGCCCAACTTGCTGGAAATATGTGTGCAAGCCTGATTAGACAACTAAACTAGTCAGAATGAAGCATGAATGTAGACGTGGAATGCATATGCATGAATAAACCTTTTGAAATTAGATGCGTCCCATCCTTGTGCATTTCTTCACAGCAGACATACCCCATAAACAGAAAACAGCCTAAAGCTAGATTGAGTATGTGGTACACTTACAATGTTGACAAGGAAAGCCAAACCTAAAAGTCTAGACTTCACAAGGTGTATGGGCTTGACCAACCCAACATTAGATAGAATCCACCAGGGGCAAACTACTTAAAAATTAATTTTGATGCGTTGTGTTAGTGACAAGGCTACTACAGGCTTTGTCATTAGGGATGACGATGGAAATCCCATCTTTGCTGGTGTGAGAAGCTTTGGAGAACATAATTTCTGTTGAGGAAGCTCTTGCTTTACGTGATGCCCTAAAAGCTGCAAGGAATAAGGAGTTTATGAATATTTGTGTGGAAGGTGATTCTAAATTTGTCATTGATGCGGTTGAAAACAAGCAAGACCCCTTGGAGACTACAATTTATTATCCAGGACATCAAATGGTTGGGGTCATTGTTTCAGTCAATTTCTTAGAAGCACATTTTTTCGGAAGATCAATTTTCTCACAGATGCTGTTACACTACTAATATTAGCAACATTTATATTTGGGATCACACTCTTCTTGTGAGTGCCAGTCATGATTATGTTTTTGATCTCTTCAGAATTGATTGTACATGTGGGTTCTCCCTTTAATTCATCTCTTTTTTAGTGAAGAAAAATTTGATTTGAGTGAATTTTTGTAAGGATGTTATGTGAACGAGAACCTAAACGAATGTTTATGTTGTATTAACTTGCTAACTTGTTAGCGTTTGAGCACTCTCATTAGGCATATTTCACACAAAGTAATCTCATGCACCGTTCAATTTAAAGATCATCACTCGAAATATACTCAATGCAAATTAGTCCATTGCAATAAAAAAATACCAACTTAAAATAGTACAAATATTAAAGGAAAAATTAGTATCCAGTCCCTAGTTACTACTCTTCATTGACTGAAACCTTATTAGTTTTCAGATTTTAATCCAAATCCCTAGCATTAATGTAATAATGAATTTACATGTCAGTTACATAATTTTTTATAATAAAAATTAACAATTGATTTAGAATTTTAATATTCACACTTTAATAAAACTCCTAACTAATTTTAGAATAATTTTGTACCTATTAGTTTAAAAATGTATGTATATATATATATAATCTATTCAATTTTTTATCCATTTTTAAACTTATATGGGTACATTATTTTTTCTTTGATTTGAGAATTTATCTATGTCAAGTTTAATCGAAAAAATTTATTAATGTTACCAAGCCTAATATTTATATATTTTTTTGTGTGGTTTTGAAGAATGTACCCATGTTTTGGTACAATAATTTTTTGGTTAATTTTGATGAATGTACCCATGTTTACACACACACACACACACACACACACACACACACACATATTCACACACTCACAATAGTATAATTTTTAATCTAATATTTTTAATCACACATGTAAGATCCCACATCGTCCAGGGGAGTGATCCTTACATGTATATTCTCATCCCTACCTAGCACGAGGCCTTTTGGGAGCTCACTGGCTTCGGGTTCTGCTGGAACTCCGAAGTTAAACGAGTAGCGTGCGAGAGCATTCCCAGGATGGGTGACCCATCGGGAAGTTCTCGTGTAAGTTCCCAAAAACAAAACCGTGAGGGCGTGGTTGGGGCCCAAAGCGGACAATATTGTGCTACGGTGGAGTCGGGCCCGGGAAGTGGTCCCACCCGGGCCGGGATGTGACAATTTGGTATCAGAGCCTAACCCTGGCCGTGGTGTGTCGACGAGGACGTTGAGCCCCTAAGGGGGGGTGGATTGTATGATCCCGCATCGCCCAAGAGAGTGATTCTTATATGTATATTCCTATCCCTACCTAGCACGAGGCCTTTTGGGAGTTCACTGGCTTCGGGTTCCATGGGAACTCCGAAGTTAAGCGAGTAGCGCGCAAGAGCACTTTCATGATGGGTGACCCACTGGGAAGTTCTTTTGTGAGTTCTTAGAAACAAAACTGTGAGGTTGTGGTTGGGGCCCAAAGCGGACAATATTGTGCTACAGTGGTGGAGCGGGCTCGGGATGCGGTGGACCCCGAGACGGGTTCCATGGGAACTCCGAAGTTAAGCGAGTAGCGCGCGAGAGCCCTCCCATGATGGGTGACCCACTGAGAAGTTCTCGTGTGAGTTCCTAGAAACAAAACCGTGAGGGCATGGTTGGGGTCCAAAGCGGATAATATCGCGCTACGGTGGTGGAGCGGACTCGGGATATGGTGGACTCAGGGCCGGGATGTGACACACTAATTATAGATTTTTTTATTTAAAATATCATTAATATAAACAACTATAAATTTCAATTTTTAATTTAAAAAATATAGTAACATACATAAAAATAAATTATCACATTAATTTCAGGGACTTCGATAAAAATTTGAAAACCAACAAGAATTCAGTAAAAAAATGTTCGTAGTTAGGGACCGCATCCAAAGTCTCCCAATATTAAAATACCCCCCTTAAGACCATCTCCAAGGGAGATGTTAAAAATGCCACATATACATATAACGGTAACAAATGACGTACTATTTACTCCAACCGAGATGTCAAAGATGACATGGAAAAGAAGTCTAAGCTGACATGGACAAAGAGAAGTAAAATTTGAAGTTGCCTTCAAATTTTATTTTTGCTATTTCCAAAGGCATTGTACTTGTCTTACCTTAAATGCTAGCATATTTAAGTATTAATTTACTGTTTTAAACCAACAACAACCCAACTTTTATTATTTTTGTTTTAAAAAAAACATAAATGAAGCAATAAAATTTGGCATACCGGGTGGAAGGAAAATATTGACAATATGTCAAATTGCCAAGTCAGTCTTCAAATTTAAATTTGATATTTTGAATATGACGTCTCCTTTAAAGATACTTTAAGAAACATAAACTTCAGCCCGTAATAGTTGCCAATCGCTTTTCTTTCGATTGGGCCTGGTGGCAACCCCCTACCCCAAGGCTGCCTTCTTTTTCCACCCACCTTCCATCCTTTCAAGGCTGAATTTCAACTCTTTTCCATCTCGGCAAGATCTAGATCCTCTCAATGTTTGTCTATCATGGTTTCGTATCTTCTTGGTCGATTAATTTTTTTTGTCTACTTCAGGTTTCTCAAGTAATCGAATATCTTGTTTTCTGAGTAGTTGGTATCCCGATGTACCAAGATTGTCTACCCTCCCACTTACCATCCCCTCCTACTTTTCTAGCCATTGATTTCATGTTTAGTTCATTTAATGTTCCAGAGTTTGCCACCTCACCAACAACTCCAAACCATCTTTAAAGCCCAGTTTCCTAACTTCTTTTTGCTGCCTTTCCCACCTCTAAAGCATCTTTTCTCCCGCCTCTTCCACTTTTCCTAAACTTCACCTCCCACTGATTCGACACCGCTGCATCTTCATTGGGTCTTCCTAGGTCTGTTTATGTAATTTTCTTTACTTGTTTTTGCTCCTTTTTGCTATTGGATTTGTATTTTCTTATTGATAACATGTTGGGGGTCCTCTTTTTCCGATTTAATGTGTCCCGTTATTTGTTCTTCTAAAGTAATTGAGAACAATTTTGAAGTATATTGGTTGATTAAAGCCCGCAACCTCCGTAAAGAAACAAACTTTGAAATGTTGATTGAAAATGATATACTGCAGATCTGATTGAAAATGATTGATTTTGAAGAAGCAAAAAATATCAACAATGATGACTCGAACGAATTCGACTGTACACTGAGGTGTGGTATGGAGTTTGATTCGCAAGAAGCAGCCTATAATTTACACAATGCCTACGGACGAAAAGTGGGATTTAGTATTAGAAAAGATCGTCACTACAAGAATAAGAAAACTAATGAAGTCACTTCAAGAATTTTTGCTTGTAGTAAGGAGGGTTTTCGGCTCCAAGATAAGCGGGATTACAAGACAAAGAAGCCAAGGGCAGAGACACGGACAGGTTGTCATGCTAAAATGGTTATTAAGTTGAATAGATTTAATGGAAGGTTTTTTGTGCATGAATTTGAGGAACAACACAATCATGCTCTTCAGAAACCAGAGTGTGCACATATGCTACCATCTCAGCAAAAAATATCAGACTCTCAAGCTGCTGAGTTAGACTTGGCAGAAGAATCTGGTATCGCACTTTGTTCGTCTTATGAGTTGATGGCTAAGCATGTTGGAGGAAGGGAATCTCTTGGTTATACAAAGGTTGATCAGAAGAACTATCTTTTGCCTAAAAGGCAAAGAAAAATGGTGTATAGTGAAGCAGGAAGCTTGTTGAGATATTTTCAAAGTAAGACAGTTGAAAATCCTTCATTTTTTTTTTTTTATGCCGTACAATTGGATAATGAAGAGCAAATAACCAATATATTCTGGGCGGATGCTAGATGTTGTTTCATTTGACACTACATATAAAACTAAACGTGCAGGTCGTCCGTTTACCATGTTTGCTGGCTTGAATCATCATCGAGAAATTGTAGTTTTTGGGGCAGCATTGATGTACGATGAAACTGCTCCCTCGTTTATTTGGTTATTTGAATTTTTTTTGGTAGCAATGTCTAACAAGGCTCCCCAAACCATTTTTACAGACCAAGATGCTGCTACGATGAATGCCATTCCACATGTGATGCCTGATACATATCATAGACTTTGCTTGTGTCATATGATGCAAAATGCACTACAGAATGTTAATTGTGTATTCAAGGGTAACAATGGGGTTAGAGAAGTCCTAAAAAGTTCATTGATGAATATGAGGATGAGGATGAGTTTTTAGTGGCTTGGGATGAATTGCTTGTGAACCATATTGTGCAGGGGAAAGTAAAGCCTTCAGATATATTTCAAGCATCTAATACCACGTGTAGTCAAGTAATGCTTTCAGATATATTTCATATATTTTTATTGCTATTGTTATGTTCTTGGTATAGTTTTCTTTGTATCCTTAAAAAACTATTGTAGGTTTGAATTTGAATGTAAGAGGTGACCACCAGAGATGAAGAGAGAAAGCCAACTTATTGTTTTTGCAAAAGCAGCTATGCTATACATAGAGATTGCAGAAAGCCAGCTTATAGTTATTTTGGACATTCTTGAGTCTGCATTACTAGAGGCTTAATTGAAAATTTTGCTTCTATTGTAAAGTACAAGAGGTTGTAGGCAAAGTTATTGAGTTAGATAGTTTTGGATCCTGTTGGTTTCTGCAAAACAAATTTTTTGTGTGTAAATTTGAATTTATAGATCCTGTGCTTATTAATATTGAATATGCAGAAAAGTTCTTGTAATGAAAGCATATATTGGCTTGAAATCTCATTTTCCAAGGCACTCTTACTTTTGTCTTAGCATCAAAACATGATATAAAACAAAGCAAAGTAAAATGCTTATAAAAAACAATGGTAGATTACACTTTCATACCTCAGGTTTAGGCTTTATTTCAATTCCTTACAACATTTTTAAAATATTTCACTTTCATACCTTAAGTACTATTTTATTTCAAAATAATACATCCGTTACATTTTTCATTCATTGATCCGTTAAATGCTGACGTGGCTGTCAAATGTTTATCAGGTGGTAAAAATAATAATTTTTAAATTTTTTTTCAAAAATACCTAAATTTTTACAAAAAAAAAAAAAAAAACAGGAACGACCCACATCTGCAAGAAGAAGAAGAAGAGGGAGGAAGAAAGGAAAATAATATAACCATGTGACCTACATCTGCAAGAACAAGAAGAAGAAGAGGGAGGAAGGAAGGAGAAAAAAAAAAAAATTGAGACTATCCCCCCGCCCTCCCCCCCCCCCCCCCAAGCGACCCACATCTGTAAGAAGAAGAAGAAGAGGGAGGAAGAAGGGGGAAAAAAATTGAGCGACCTGCATCTGCAACAGGAAGAATAATAGGAAGAGGAGGGAGGAAGAAAAGGGACTCCGGTGCCCTCCTTGTGCGACCCTCCCCCCGTCCACCCCCCGCGAGTCTGCGACCCTCCTCCCGGAAATGGATAGAAGGGGCGGGAAAAGCGGCAAAAAAAGTACACAAAATTGGGCTTTAAAGATGGTTGGAGTTGTTAGTGAGATGACTGGAATATTAAATTAACTAAACATGAAATTAATGGTTAAAAAAATAGAAAGGGAAAGAAAGAGATGGTAAGTAGGAGGACAAACAATACATTTCCGTATCCCGACACCTTTGCTCGACCTGTGTACAATAACACAATTAAGGCTAGTCTAATCTACGTGTCAACACCAATTCAGGTTCATTCAATTTGAGTTGATGTGACAGGTATTGATGGACTGTTTGTAAGCCACTTCGTGTTTGTGTGGTGTTGACTCCCTTGGGTGTATACTTGTAAAATTATGACTCCCTCTATTGGTTTGTGCAAAATATTACAATTCCTATTTGGATAAGAATCCTACACTAAGTACAATTGAAAATTATATATATACACACATACTCAATAATTAGAAAGATGATTCTGAAATATTTTCTCTTAGTTTAACGTGGCTGATGAAGAACTTTGGTAAGGAGATTAGTAGGACCAGTAGAAGGAAAATAACAAACAAGTGGCTGCTAAAGGCCAACTTTTCACAAACAAAGTGATGATCAAGTTCAATGTGGCATGTGAGCATAATAAACAAGATTAAAAGCAAGGTAAGTGGCATTAAGATTGTCAATGTAGAAGGACATGAAAATATAGGCGGATACCAATTTCATGAAGTAGAAAACAAATCCAGGTGGTTTCGACATAGGCATGAGCAAGAGCACGATATTAGAATTCAAACGATGGAGTGAGACATAGTCGGCTGATTTTTGGAGCACCAAAAACTGAGGTTAGAGCCAAGATAAACATGATAGCCAATGGTAGAACAATGAGTTTATAGAAAACTGGTCTAATCATTATTATCAGAGGAAGCAGATAACGTAACGAAAGCAAGCTGAGGAGTCAATGTGATGCCAAATTCCATAGTACACTTGACATAGCAGAGAATCCTCCATAATACCCTTGACATAGTAGAGAATCCGTTTGGCAGCAATCATATGATTATTGCAAGGTGAGCACATAATTTGGACAAGAAGAGTATTGACAAAAAAAAAAGGTCACAGTTAGTAAGAGTGAGTGATCAGACACTGTACGAAGCTAACCAACTCGTGATATGGAGTAGGAAAAGCCAGGTGAGACACATAAAATGTGAAGGAAATTTGGCGACAAGTGGCATAGAAGCAGGCTTGCATGTGAGCATGTCAAATTTTTGCTTCATCTAATTGCTGTGAAGACCAGTAGGGTCACATGTAACCTGTAAGCCAAAGAAATAACTTAGGAGACCCGAATCTTTGATGTCAAACTGTTGGGCAATAAGAGCAGCAAACTCAATAAGAAAAGCATCAGAGCTGCCAGTGATAAGAATGTCATCAACGTATAGTAACAAATAAATATTAGAGGAGGCACGGCAAAAAATAAACAGGGAAGAATGAGCTTGACTTCGCCGAAATTTGAAATGAAACAAGAAAGAATTAATCCGGTGAAACCAGGCACGGAAGAATTGTTTGAGGCCATACAAGGATTTCTGAAGATAGCATACATAATGTGGACAAGCAGGATCGACAAACCCCGAAGGTTGAGACATATAAATATCTTCCTGAGATGTTCATGCATAAATGCATTTTTCACATTTAATTGGCGGAAGCAGCCACACACGGGAAATAGAAGGTAGTGCATCAGACTCAGCGCAGCGCAGTACGGGATGGCTCGACGCTTGGCTGATCTGATATTGGGCTCCAGAGAAACAGTCCATTGAAGTCCCTATTGTTTGAAACCACCTAGCATATTTCATCCGCAGCGTGCTCTTTGAAGTTTGTATTGTTTTTTTATATTAAAATAAAAAAGCTATCGTTTCGTCAAAAAATATCATCACTCGAAGATCATCTTTACAAAAATATAGCTAAAGCAAACAACATTTAGACATTGAACAATTATAAACCAGACGAACAAAAATGTTCCCTATAAAAAATGAAAATTTTCCAATCTAAGAACATTGAAACGGTTTGATCAAAAAAATAAAAAAATAAAATAAAATAAAAAAACATTCACACGGTAAAACTATTTTTCGTTTTGGCTAATTAATTTGTTCGAATGATTTGATGAACGATTCAAATTATGAATGACATTGTAGAGTGAGCTCAAAAAAGTAGTTAACATGCTGTTAACTTACTAGTGTCAATCAGTACATTTTGCCACCACAGTGTGATCTAGTGGTTAGAAATGAATTTCAAATCCGTATTCCACATGACACGTCTTGAGTTAGATTCCTGGTGTTGGTGAATTGCACGATGGTGATCAAGGGAAGACTGAAATGCATATGTGAGTCTTTATGATCTTTGAAAAGATGAACTGATGTGACGAATCTTCTAATTGATCCCCTCTAAAAAAAATAAAAAACAGTACATTTTGCCAGTATCAGAGTTTAGTTGACTTGTACCTTTTCCTTACATAGCCGCTCAAATGATGAAAGTGGTTACATTTCCATTAAAGAGATACCTTTCTTAGTTGAAGAAATTAATGGTTTACTGAATTATCCATTTTGAATCATTAAGTGCCATGCCTTCCTCGCCCACACGAGATAAACACAACTCGCATCATTAATTCGAATTTATCATATTGCTTTAGGCGTGTGCTAATAATTATCTGTATTACTAAAAATCAGTCTTTGATTTCATAAATGGAATGAAATCCTACGACCAGATAAGCAGATACTATCTAACAGTTTGGAAGCTAGAGACTAGAGAGGAGCAGAGCATAAGACAAATACCATAATCTTTCGTCTGACAAAAAAAAATATAAAAAAAATACAGACAAATATCATGTACCAATTGATTTTCTTTCTTTAAAATTTTTTATTTGGATATTCAGCGGCAGAGGATATGGAAGGCCATTGAAATTCTTTTATAAACTACCAAAAAAATGTTAAATTTCATAATGAAATGACAGAAAAATGGATTTGAGTTAATCAATTTTTCTGTATTGATAGTGTTCTCAAATTTTTTGAAACAGTTTCGAAATTACTAATTTCTATTATTGTTCTCTCTTTTTATCTCGAGAAAATGTCTAACAGAAAAACTCTTTTGGCTATCCCATAGATTTTTCAATGAACACACTATATATTTTCTAAATTTTCATTTTTTCTTATTCATAAACCTTCCATTGTCACCCAAATACTCAGGTGATCTTTTGGTAACAAATTCAAGAGCATCATTGAGTCAAAGCTTTTTTGTAGAATGCATTAAATTTCTGTATAGACAACAAAACCTTTCATGGAAAATGTAATTAATTTGCATGCAACGACAAGTTACATGCCATTCTGGAATGGATAAAAATTGCATATAAATTCCTTCATACCCCAAGTATGTGCACCAACCCTTCCTAGAATCCCAGGGCTCCCAAAAGGAAAGAAACCCTGAAACCCTAATCCATTTTCTTCTCTTTCAAAGTTCAACCATGTCTCGCTACAACTGGAACTTGAGGCAAGGAAACATGCTTGGTTCGTCAGACCCTGCACCACCTAGGGCAACTGATCTAACACAAATTGCATGCAGACTATGTGACCGTGTGTTTATGAGCACCCAAGCTCTCATATCCCACATCGATTCTCACATGGGCGATGGTGACCGCACCACCGCGAGATTAAGGCAACTTAATAATCTTCCAAACAACATCAACGCCTTCATCTCGTCCAACGATCCGACCCGACCCGCTCCTATATTTCCATTGACCAACCCTTTTCATCAAAGAAGCCTTTTTCATGGTGCTAATAACCAAATTGGTTTTGCAACCCCGCCGCTGCCGCCGCCACAACCTCATGATCAACTTCCATGTGCACAACAACCACAAGCTCCTCATTATTCGTTGCCAAGAAACCCTAATGTTAACTCAGGAGCTGCTGCATCACATCACATGATGAAGCCATATGGTAATCAAATGGCACATGTGGTGGGGGAGGAGAACTATAGTGACTGTACCAGGCCGTTCCTCAGTCAGTTGGAGCGCCTTATTCCGTCAATTAATTTTGGGTTGGATGCTAGTGGTAACGCCAAATCTGATAATTTGGATTTGGCATTGAAACTTTGAATCATGCATGAACAATTATTTATTGTAGCCGTTTTTCTGAATTTCCAGTGTAGACAACAGAGCAATTCTTCGTTGTAGTTGTATACAATCAATATAACCGGTTGTATACATATATAATTATTAATTGTAGCTGTTTTTCTGTTCTAGTATAAACATCAGAATAATTTCGTTGTATATACAACCGATTGTATATATTATGGACTAATGTGATGTTAAATAATAATACTATGACCGTTTTCTTTCATGAAGTTCTGTTTTTGTGCAATCCCACTTTTTATGTATGAATAATCTTATCAATAGTTTGCACTCATTGACAAGTGAGATAGCATACGTACGCACAAATTATTGTGTGTCTGAAACATAAGGTGACAAGTTTTAATAGCGTACAACTAACAAGTGAACACACAAACAATATTTCTTTCTTGATTGAATTTTTAAGACCGTAATCATATACATATAATCTCCCCCCCCCCCTCCCCCCCTCCCCCCCCCCCCCCCCCCCCAAACACACACAGTCTTTGTCTCTCACTGAGTCGTTCTTAAGACCGTAATCGTATACAACTAATTATGTTGTTGTGGTAATGAATTTACCCTTTGTCCAAAAAAACAAACAATATTTATTTCTTTTATTTTTCTTCCTTTTTCCACAAATTAATAGAACTCTCATTGTCAACTAAAATCCTATAAAATATTCTCTAGTCAAATCTGATCATAAATAAATAATATGGATAGTAATGTAGTTTCACACAACCAAAATTTTGCTATTTTTTATTAAATCCTTACCTACATGTGATTTTAATATATTTAATTAAATAAATAATAAATAATAAATAAACCTCTCTCCCTACTCTCACATTCTCTCTTAGTCTCTTCCTCTCTCCTTCCATTTTGAAAACAAATGGCAAAAATGTTCACACACTTTGAATATGGGCATGTGCTAGTTATAAAAAAGGATGAGCCGCACAAGGACGAACCTTTTATAATCTCAAAAATTGCCCTTCTCCTATTAGAATTTCAAAAGTAAAAAAAAAAATTAATTAATAGAGTACAAAATAGTAAAATTACATCATTTGGAAAGACAATAAAAAGCACCCACCTAGTGGGATTATGCATGGGTGGTTAGTAAATTTATTAATTTTTAAAATATTTTAATAAAAATAATAATAACTAGCAAGTATAATTAAAAATAAATAATAAATAATATATTATCAAACAGAAAAATAAACAATAAAATAAAAAAGTCAATTGTCACACGTGTGACATCCCACATCGCCCAGAGGAGTGATCCTTAAATGTATATTCTCATCCTTACCTAGCGCGAGGCTTTTGAGAGCTCACTTGCTTCGGGTTCCGTAGGAACTTCGAAGTTAAGCGAGAAGAGGGCTAGAGCAATCCCATGATGGGTGACCCACTGGGAAGTTGCTCGTGAGTTCCCAAAAACAAAACCGTGAGGGAATGGTAAGCCCAAAGCGGACAATATTTCAGGTAACATAATTTCTGAATCCTTAATTGTTAACTATGGTTAATTTTCTGGGTTTAGCGATTTACGGTTATCTGCAATTTCCTATTCTCTCTGATTAATTTTCTAGATTTAGGAATTGAGGGTTTTCTGCAATCTCTGACCTTATTGGGTATTTCATAAATGTTTGAATTGGGCATTCAATTGAGCATTTCTTAATGTTTGAATTGGTAATTTGTGTATTGTGTAAATTTGCAGACATGCTGAACATCCAAAGGATCAGGTTAGCTTGAAGATTTTTTTATTTTATTTTATGTATTGTGTAAATTTGCAGACATGGTGAAATTTGAAGTTTTTAACTCAAAAAATTCTTTGTGGTTGTACTTTCAAACTGCTTGTGCTTAAATTAATTTCGTTGTGGTTTTTAACTCAAGTTTTTAACCCTAAAATGGCACTGATTGTGATAAAATTAATAGTTCTTGATTCCTATTATTATATGATGTAGACGTGGGATATTGGTTGAGATTTCTGGTGTATGACTATGAATTTTGAATTTGCCAGCCACCCTGTAATCTAATGTTTTGAGTTTCAAATTTGGTTTCTAGTAATTTGTTCTAACCAAAAAAAAAAAAAAAAAAAAAAAGTGATTGGATCTGTGGACCTATCTCGAACCAAATGAGTTGGGTTAGGTTCGGTTCCTAAGTTCTTGAAGCTTATATCTGGCCTTCCACGCCTTGTTACATTTTAAAACAGGTCCAGTTTGGTTCCTTCAAAATTGGGTCCGGCCTGTCCCGTGCCCACCCCTACTCGATATCTTAACAGGTCGTGTAGTATAAACACTCATTAAAATGGATGGGTAATATGATCCAACCTAAACTTGACCCGCACGACAAATCACTCTGTTCATAGGATTCACTTCCTTAGAAGTGGAAGAACACAGCACAAAATGATTGATATCTCAATCATTTCATCTCATGTGATTAATCTAGATTACTTTCGAAACTCGAAGTTCTTGGTCTAGTATACTAGTTTGGATGAGATATGGAATTGGAATGAGATTGTCATCGATGATGTTTTCAATTTTAGGGTTAACAGATACATACACCATAGGTTGATAAAATACATTTTACTTATGAGAGAGGTAATATGAAAATAAATAAAATAAAATCTACCTATTACCCACAAACTTTTGGTGAAGTCCATTAGCCGTTAGGAATTACATCCAAAATTGAAAGTTCCGTTAATATCATGCAAGGAAGCCTCATGTATGAGGTTAATTTTGTAAACTCATGAAATTTTATTGTTGTTGAAAATGCATCATGTTCATGTTTTAACAGAACCCTCATTGAAATCTGGGCTTTATCCTTCTGGTGATTGTAGAGACTGAAAAGTACGAATATATAGAGGATTAGGGCAAACAATTAAGGGGCATTTAGTAATACATTAGATTTTTGAATTTCGATTTGGAAGGGAACGAAGAGAAGGCAATGATGAAGCTGTTCTTTGCTCATATTTAATCAAAATTTGCAAGAAAGAAGCAGGAAAGAACCCCTTCCACGACATAGGGGTGATATATAATGACAAATTAACCTCACACGTAAGACTCACGTGCATTAATAACTGAGAGTTAACATAAATTTTAGTTTTGGGCGTAATTTCTAATGGACTTCTCCACAAAGATTTTAATCCTAATTTTTTTTATTTTTTATTTTTTAGTTTTTTACTATGGGAGCTATTTTCTGACTACCATATCATCACGGGCCAAATATTCAATTTAGCCTAATAAAAATTAGGTGATGTGGATAACCAGTGAGGCTAACAGATTGGACTAAACCCAACAATGATTCGCAAAATTGGACTTATATCAAGCTTATACTATTTTATATGAAGTGATTCCAAATTGTTCTGTACTTTTTAAAACATTTCAAATAACTACCTAATATTTTGGAAAGTGGACATTTGTTATGTTCACTAGTGTTTGGTTATGACATGGAGAATAATTATTATAGCGGGTTTTATGATCTCAAGTTATTCATGGAGCTTTGAACTTCCAAATTGGCGTAGTCTAGAAACATCATTGCTTAATGTTGGTAAAGTTATCACTTAAAGCTGGTGATCTAATAGATGTCTAAACTTTAAAATATTAAGTTGTTTATTTGGAATGTCTTAAAAGATTGGACTCTTTTGAAATCACCCCAAAAATTTGGATAGTCATCCATACTTAATCCTTAATTATAATTAATTATTATGTTACCTGGCTTATAATTTTTCAAATGAAAAATTAACAACAAAAAAGTTAAAGTGGGTAACATTTGGTCAAATTTCTAATATTAGGCAACTGTAATTTCCCACACATTCAAATCGGGTACCTTACCTCTCCTCCACTGTTTGTACTATATTCATGGCTTGCGATGAAATAGTTGAGTCTGTAATAATCTCCCTTTCCAAAAAGTTTACGAATTTTCTTCTAGACCAAGAACCTTTGATTGCGTTCATACATTTAGGGAGCTGAGTTTGAGGCCTCAATTATCCTCTAATATGGGGCCGGGGTACTAGATGTTAGTGATTAGATTACTGTTAACAAACTTTTGCACAAAAACATTAGATTTATTAATTAGTTTAGGGTTTCAAACTAGGGTTCATTGACACACCCTGACTTGGAAAGTCCACTTGGACATAGAATCGAGCTGTGCTGGCCGACACCTGGAAGGCGACGAAGCCATAAAATGTGATAGTGTATAATGTGATTAAATTTGAAGCGAACCCATTTTGCTTTAGTGAAACAACTTTTCTTTTCTTTCTTTGCTACCCCACTTTTGTGCTTATGTTGCTTTGTTTATTTTGTTGCAGCCATGCTATTTTTCAAGTGCTTTAAGAGTGATAAGCTTTGCGTGCCGTTAACTGGCCCTAAGGCGCTTGTTCTCCCTGCAAAAGACAACTTGATGCACATCAAGTGATAGAAGCATATTTATGCGACTTTGTTATCTTATTTCATTGCATTTACTTCGTTAATTTCTATTTATTTTGGTAATTTATGTTATTTTCGTATTATTGTAGGTCCAATTGGTAAAGATGATAATAAATGGCCAAATGAAGCAATTTGGAGTAGTTTTGGACTTGGATTGGATAGCATGCGTGTGGAGCAGTAGGGCTGGACGTTTTTGGTGTTTAAATGGTGCTAAAACCTTGGATTAGGAGGCGGCTTCCGGATAGTTCATCCACCTTGATGCCGATTGTGGTCATTGTTGACTTTGGCATGATGTTTATGGCCGACCCACCATCCACAAGCATGCGGTTGATTTTGTTCTCTCTCACGTACCCGGAGACAAAGAGATGACGGTTGTGAGGCTTTGATCCCAGCAGCAAGTCTTCATCAATGAAGTTGATTGCTTCATAGGCAGCACAGCATGAGGCATATTCAGGTGGCCGAAGCTTTAAGCCTACGTGCTTGGTTTTTTGCACCTTGTGGTCGTCAGGACTCGCCAAGACCGCTGCTAGTGCTTTTCGCATCTTTTAGGCAATTGTAGTGCTTCCTTGATGTTAAAGTGTGCTGGCAGTCTTTCTTTGGTGTGAGGGTCTTCTCTTCCTTGATGTAACTTTGTCTTTTGAGGGTTCTTCTATCTCTACTTTAACCATGTGATAGCCAACAGTTGTGCATTGTTAGAAGAAGTCATTCAGGAAGTACTCATATAAGTAAATGAGAATGCGTTAGTCTTACTCCATTGGTTCCCCAGAGTACATTGGCTTAGCAGTTCTTACGTTTCTTTTGGGCTTCCTACTGTTGCATGGCGGTGCTGTCTCCCTTGTTCCACCTTTGGCTTTATGGCTTGTGGTATTGGCTTCCTTGTCCTTTTGTAGGTCACCAATGTCTATCATTCTTCATCATCGGTAGGTGCATTTTGGTCACTTGCCCCAAGTGATGGTTGTACGGAAGTGTTGTGTGGCTTGAGCATGGTCGAGAGTGGTCATGTGTCACTTAGAGAGGCACGGGATCGAAGAATCCAAACACTATTGTGGTAGTGTGTGTTGCGGCCGTGTCTTTCAGGTCGAGTTCAATTTGCCCTTGTTATGCTAGCTTCATGATGAGCACCTTGAGGATGAAGCACTTGCCAACAGGATGACTCACGATACGATGATACTTGTGAAGGAAAAATTTTGTCCTAGCTAAGAACATGTGAGAACATTTGAACACAGAAGCAAACTATTAACACCTTAATGTAGCCATGCATTCAAAAATAATTCTAAAACCCATGATTTTCAAAGCCTAGTGAATGGTGAACCAATAGACTCTTTAACAACATTAAAGAGAAGAAAAGTTTTGAGATTCATTACCCTTGAAGTTCATCTTTGTTTACACTAGGGATTCACCCAAGTGAAGGGCCTTCAAGTCACCTCCTAGCTCCTTGAATCTTCCTTGTGATTTTTCTTCCTTTTTAATCCCCTTTGGTCATTGAGGATGTGAGGAAAGGAACTCCAAAAAGTACCAAAGGTTTGGTACCTCTAAGTCTCCACACCAAAGATGTAGTGTGAAGAGAAGATGGATGACTTAGAGAGATTTTGATGCTGGTGAAAAATCCTCCCTAAGTGGCCGGCCTCTATAAAGAAAAAGGAGAGAAAAAGTTTCTCTTCTTTGACCCAAGTTTGCTTCCACTCACCCTTATGCCCGGCCTTGACTTTGTTGTTGGGCTAATTGCCTATTTTGTTTTAGTTGTCATACAACTTAAACATAATGGGTCTTGTGGACCAAAAACACTTTTGGGCCCCCGAGACCCGAAACTAAATTGAAAGCCCAATACAAACCTTTCGTGTAATTAATTAACAAATTAATTAATTAGGTTATATTGCACCTCTACCAAAACTATCTACTTTACAAGTTACAGAGATGGATAAGTGTCAAAATGGTTTTTCTTTTCTGGCTTCCATCCATGATATTGCTGAACCAACATCATTTCGAAGTGCTGCAACAAATTCAAACTGGCAGAATGCAATGCAAGATGAATATGATGCCATTCGAAGTCAAGGCACTTGGATCTTAGTTCCTCCACCTAGTCATCGAGCAGTTATTGGAAGTAAGTGGGTCTATAAACTGAAGAAGAACTCAAATGGTTCAATTTCAAGGTACAAAGCACGACTAGTTGCTCAAGGGTACTCTCAAGAACATGGTCTGGATTATTTTGAGACTTTCAGTCATGTTGTTAGGCATACTAATGTAAGACTCATTATTTCACTTGCAGCACAACACAAATGGGAATTGAGACAACTTGATGTTAAAAATGCATTCTTGCATGGTGATTTAGAGAAAGAGGTTTATATGAAACAACCACAAGGCTTTATTGATTCACAGCATCCAAATCATGTCTGCAAGTTGATAAAGTCTATTTATGGTTTAAAACAGGCACCTTGAGCCTGGAATGCTAAATTCACTGGTTATTTACCTGCAATGGGATTTATAGTGTCTCAATCTGACACAAGTCTATTTGTGAAGTATGATGGAGTTGATGTGGTTATATTACTACTTTATGTGGAATGACATAATCCTAACTGGTTCTAATTCAGAGAAGGTGCAAGCAGACATTACAGAGCTAGGGGATGTGTTTGATCTTAAGGATATGGGCAAACTGTCATATTTCTTGGGACTGCAGGTTAAATACAAAGCAAATGGGGATATATTCCTCAGCCAATCTAAATATGCTAAAGACTTGTTGCACAGAGCAAGTATGGATAGCTGCAAGCCGGTGAATACACCTTGTCGACCACACACTCAGTTTCTTGATTAAGAAGGAACACCTATATTTGATCCTACTTTATATCGGAGTTTGGTAGGAGCGCTGCAATATCTAACATTTACAAGACCCGATTTAGCATATGTTGTCAATTCTGCTTGTTAATATATGAACAATCCCACTAATGTACACTGTGATTTGCTCAAAAGGATTTTGCGCTATGTGCAAGGCACTATTAACTATGGTTTGACTTATTCAGCTACAGCAAATAACTCCCTTGTAGCTTTCTCAGACTTAACTTGGGCAGTTGATCCTAATACTTGAAGATCAGTCACTGGATTTGTTGTTTATTTGGGACATAATCCAATCTCGTGGCAATCTAAGAATCAATCTTCATTTTCAAAAAGCTCAATTGAAGCCGGGTGTAAATGCCTTACTCATTGTGCTGCTGATATTACTTGGATTCATAATCTGTTGTGGGACGTACATCAGTTTGTGTCTGAACCTCCTCTTATCCATTGTGATAACTTGTCAGCACTCGCTTTGTGTTCTAATCTTGTGTTTCATACTAGAATTAAACATCTTGACACTGATTTCCATTTTGTTTAAGAAAAGGTTCAGAAGGACTCACTGGTTGGAACAAACGGCTGATATTCTAACCAAAGGATTACACAGTCCAATATTTTTCAAACATTATTGCAATCTTCGACTTGGTTCCCTAGCCGAGATTGAGGGGGGATGATGACTGAAGACACATGGCAATACTACAATGGTTGTTGCCATGTTAGCTCATATGGTTAGGAATGGTTATAATTGGTTAAAAGTTAGTTAGAATCTGTTGAATCAGTTGGATAGAATTTGTTAATGGATAAGGAAGGGTAGATTAGTCATTAAGAAATGTGTAGTCTATAAAAGCCTTGTAAACCCTTGGTTATCTTTCATTCAATACAATCAGTGCTTTCTCTATACTTTTCTAATTCATTTCTTTCAGTTCCTCTTCTTCTTCTTCTTCTTCTTCGCACACTCTTATCTCATAGATATGGATTGCTGGTTTACATCAGTTATCAATAAGGCTCTTGCAAAATTTTAAATTTGGATACAAATTCTTTCATCTTTCATTCAGCATGTGCGTGTTTTTAAAATAATTCAACCCATCAGTGGGGGTTTTGTTTCAAAGGATTTTCGTTAATGAGCCTTTCAGTTCTTCGGATCAAGAAAGTCATATGATCTATGTTACGATTGTATGTTTATTTATTTATTTTTTTTTTTTCAAATGAAATTTTTTGTTAGATTAGATGTTAGATTAGCCATCGATGGAGTTTAAACCCACTTTGTTATGTAAGGCTCAACACTTTTCCACCACTATGGTAAAAGGCCGCTTGCTGTTTATTTAAAATTTTGGGTTAGCTGTTTAATTAGCGTTAGCTTCCTATTTTTGTGGAAAAATCTTTCTTAAACTGAAAGCCTTTTTTTTGGTTGAAGAGACCTATTCTTTCTTAACTAAGTGGTTTTGAGCCCTTGTATTACGGTATGGATTCAAATTCCGTCAGTGACTAATCTAACAAAATATATCGTGTGGTTTTGATCCCTGATTTTGTGAGCATTCTCTCCTCAACTACTCCAACGTTAAAGTCCTTCAAAAGTCTATATATACTAGGGTTCTTGCTAGGTAAAAAATACACTTGAAAAACCTAAGAAAAACTTGGATCTTCCTTAGTGCAAAGGAAGGTCTAAACAGAAGTGATTATGTGCTATTATATCCTGGGAACGGTGTGGTATTTGTGATTGCTTGCGCAACTTGGGCAAAACCGTGAAACATCTTAAACAAAACGACATTGTCCGCAACTCAACCGAAGAGAATTTTGCATTCTTTGTTATCCTGGTAATTTTGTTCTTTGTCTTTGAATTTGTGCAGTACCATCAACAATCTACAATATATTAACCTGTTTCCTCTTAATTATTCGACCGACGAGAGAAGTCTGAGAAAGAGTGATTGTTCCATTGGGATAAGAAATCATTTGTTCCATTGGGATATGAAATCATTTGGGTGTAGTTTGATCCACTTTAGCAGTTTCTTTTTAATTTGTTGATCACTCTTGCGGATCTCTGCTGTCTCTAAATTCATGTCTTACTGTGTCTCCACATATGTGCCTCAACTTAACTCTATACCCAAAAATGTTAAACGTTTTCAAAAATTTAAAAAAAGCTAAAAGTTAAAAAGGAAAACAAGCATCAAACTCCACCGCCAACCAAAGGATGTCGACAGCCACCCACCCCAACCACGCCATGCAGCTCCTTATTGCCAGAAAAAACCTTCTTTTCTCTCTCTCTCTCTCTCTCTCTCTCTCTCTCTCTCTCTCTCTCACGTTACTTTCTTCCTCTTCGTCTCTCTTTGAACACGCGCACTAGATCGTGATGGATCCAACCCGTCATAAAACAAAAATTTCTTTGAATTCTGGAATTTAGGGATGAGAGAGATATATGAATCGACACGCTATAGACAAACAGAGAGATCTGAATCGTCGTGAAGAAACAATTCAAACATCAGATAGATCGATGCGGCTTCACTAGAGAAAGGAGAAAAGAGCTTAGTTGGCCGTGAGGAAAGGAGTCGCAGCCGACATGAGACGATCTCTCTTGTCGTTGTTTTTCTCTTCAATTTTTAATTTTGATTATAAAAAAGTTAAGTTAAGGGACGTATCTCAAAAAATTACAAAGGAGACAAAAAGGATATACAAATTCAGGAACAGCAGATCTGTGACCTTTATTTAAGTGAGCGGTTAATTATACTAACATCCTCTGAAGTTTTTTGAGTTTTCACAAAACTTCCTCAGATTTGAAACGTTGTACAAACACCCATTCATGTTTTAATTCACCTTTACAAATATCCCTTTGGTTAAAAATCTGCCTATGAAAAAGACAATCATACCCTTTTAATTAATTACTTTAAAAAAATAAAAAACTTTTATAAATCAATTAAAACAGAAAATTAAATTAAGAATTAAACAAAACAATAAAAAAATAAAACTAGCATGTGAACCACGATATGATCGAATTGAGCGATGGGCCCTCTACCAAATTGAAAGTCTTGGACAGAAACGGAGGAACCGGAATGCCCTACAGACATTCCAAAGGCTGCGGCGGAACAACCATGTTGGCATCGCCGCTGCCCATAGATGACGTTGGAATTGAAACCTTTTCAATGAAGTCAAAAGCACCCAATGGGTTTACAGAAGAGAAGGCTTTGAAATCTATTATAGGAGAAGTGAACGAAGGAATCGGCTGAGAACCCAGCAACGGTTCCGACATTTTCGGTCGAAATGCCGATAACCCAATTAGTTTCAGGTCAAATTTAGCCGAAGTTGGTGGAGACTTCGGGTGGCTCTTGTCTTTTGGGTCCATTGAACTAAACTCTCACTCTTTGTTAATGGCAGAGAATTGGGTTAAGAGAGAGACAAGAGGGTTGAATTACACAAAACTTGTAATTTAATTTTTAATATTATGTGTAATTCTTAATTTGATATTCTTTTTTTATTGATTTATAAAAGTTTTTAATTTTGTTAAGTAATTAACGGGTATGGTTGTCTTTTTATAGGCATATTTTCGACCAAATGGGTATTTGTGCAAGTGAATTAAAACCTGAATAAATGTTTGTGTAATATTTCAAACCTGAAGGGGTTTTGTAAAAACTCAAAAAACCTCAAAAGATATTAATGTAATTAACTCTTTTAAGTGAGTGACTGAAAGTTCAAACCATAAAACCAGGCCATAAGTAAAAAAAAGAGTTAGTGAGCTATGGCAGCAAGACGATAGGAATATACATACATGGCTTACAGGATCCATGTAGGATGTCACAATCCAACCCCCTTAAGGGTCCAACGTCCTCGTCAGCACACACACAACCAAGGTTAGGCTCTGATATCAAATTGTCACATCCCAGCCCGGGCCCCCACCACATCCCGGGCTCGACTCCACCATAGCACGATATTGTCCGCTTTGGGCCCCGACCACGCCCTCACGGTTTTGTTTCTGGGAACTCACACGAGAACTTCCCAGTGGGTCACCCATCATGGGATTGCTCTCGCGCGCTACTTGCTTAACTTCAAAGTTCTGATGGAATCCAAAGCCAGTGAGCTCTCAAAAGGCCTCGTGCTAGGTAGAGATGAGAATATACATATAAGGCTTACAGGATCCACTCCCCTGGGCGATGTGGGATGTCACACTAAGGAAATCTTTATATCTCTAAAATAATATTATTTTCAATAGAAGAGACCTTACTCCTTATGGTTTAATTCTTCAATTTGAGATTTTTGCGATTTTATGTGACAATTTGATTAGATACAATTTTTTGTTCATGTTTATTTTTTTAATTAATTTCATATTATGTTGACTTAAAATATTTAGATACTAATTTTTTCCTTCACAAAAAAACATAACTAAAATGACTATATATTATTGAGGAGGGATGGTTTCTCCGATTCATATTCGACTTTCCCCATTTCAAATTTGCCAAGATCATCCCCCACCTCTTCATCACCAGCCATCATGCTCCTCCTCAACGACAACACCATCCCTCACCTCTTCATCACTATCATCCGCTACGTCGTCCCCTCCGAGGACCACACCGTCCAGAAACTCCTCCTCTTTTACCTAGAGATCATCTACAAGACTGAATCCAAGGGGAAGGTCCACGATCTCCTGCAGCCCCATGATCTGACGACTTACCTTTCTCATCTTTTCCCTCACCGCGGGGTCTACCCCAAGCATCAAGTCCAGCTTCAGCAGTAACTGCATCAGGGACTCGTTCATCCTTAGCTTCTTGCGCTCGCTTGTCTTCACTTGTAGTGTTTATTCGTTCTTTTCTGAACATAATATCCCCTCACTATAAAACCCGTATAGTTTCCAGAAAATAATACTATGTATATACATACGAATACCAATGCACAAGGCCCAAAAACAAAAACCGAAGTATGCCATGTCATAACGTTTCCGCACTAAAAGATGTAAGCCAGGTGAAATCAATATAAAGTAGTATGCTAGTCGGAGTCACCTAATGTGACCTGTATGACTAGACCTGATGTAGGACAGAACCAAGGGTATCGAGGAGAGTGGAATAGATAACCTGGGATTTGTTCAACCAGGGGCAACGGAGCTTGCTCACGTCGCTAATCGTGGATTCACTCACACGACCAAGCCAAATGCTTGATTGGGGAATGAGAAATCACTCACTTTAATTGCACAAAGCAAAATATATTTTAATTCATTCCAGTCTTCCATTCAAGACTTCCTAGTACAATATTTATAAGGGTTTACAAATTAATTGACCTTAGGTTTCTGCAACACCTTTACAACTTCCAAAATAACTTAACAAATTCCCAATAATTAAAATACAAAACCTTTGTTATTCCAAACCATATTAATGGTTTCAAATTGTTTTCTTCAAGGCCTGCCTCCTGCATCAAGACCCATAGCTCATCAGTATATGCTAGCACACGAGTTGGAACCACCTATTGTGGTCTGTATGACAGGGCTGGGTGTAAATATGTACACTCAAGTGCTACGATCACATGAAGGCTGTGCAAATAATTGCGGGTCACCTATGAGTAGGAATCACCTATTGTGGTATGTACGACAAGGCTAGCACCAAACTTAGATCCAAGGTGTGCGTACGGTGCGGGAGGTGAACATCACGTGAAAGACTATGCCCTAACCTTGGGCGGGAGCACTAACACCCGGGTGCAACAATAATGAGCTCTAAATGCATCTATGCATAACAATGTGTAATGCAACCAATACCATCACAATATACTCACCTAAAGCTTACCTGAGCCTCTGCAGCATCAAACAATATAATTCACGATTTATAATAATGCAATACTTAAAATGTAACTCATTTTCGACATGGCATTTAAAGCATAAATCATTTTAAAAATGTTCTGGAAACCATGATGTGTATATATACATACATACATATACATATATATATATATAAAGCAAATGCCCACTCACTTATAAGTAGCAGGATCGTAGCCCCCCCAATCTCGCTTGTCCACGCTCGTCCTCGAGGTACGTTTCACCTATATGTGAAATAACTAATTTTTCATTAATTTTAAAGCACATACATAAACCCAAGGAATAACTTCTCATACGTTACTTAAATGGGGCGTTTGAATATACTAAAATGATCTACTCGACAACACGAACACCCCTATATTTTTAGAATAATTTTTGGACGTCACACGCCCCCTTAAGCGCAAGCACGTGCCTGGCACACTAATGAAATTCCTAACGGCGTTAGGGAATATTCCGTTAAAATAGTAGAATATTCTGTTAAACACTAATGGAGTTACTTGACGCTGTCAGTATATTCCGTCAAAGTTGATGGAATATTCCTCTTCTTCTCTAGTGACTCGCCGCAATTCCGCCGCCGACCGCCGTCTGTACTCGCTATTTTTGGAAAAATTTCAAAGTTTAATATCCTCTTCAATTCTCAATCAAAATCCATGAAACTTATATGGATTTGAAGGTCGTGAAGAGTAGAACACAACCATACCTATTAGAGGTCCAAAATCTAACGGAAAATGGTTAGAATTATCCTTGGAAAAACCGACCAAAATTAGAACTTCAAGAACTCAACTATTCCGACGTCCAATCCACTCTAAAATTGTTCCAATATGTTAGAGAAGTTGAGTGGGTACCTTACTAAGCCTTAAAACCTTGAAATCATGTCAGGATCATGACAGAGCAAACTTCACCTCGTCGGAAGTTATGATTTCTCGAGTTCCCATAATCCGTTCTTCAAACTAAGGGTACAGCTAGGTTCCTAAGCTCGCAAGGAACACGAAGGTGGTCTTCAAAAGCTCAATCCGTGTGAATTGATGATGGTTGGGTGTATGGGTGCTATGGTGTACGGACGAGGAAAGTTCGAGAAGGTGAGGGAGAGAAGAATGATGCGTACGTGTGTGGGTGTGTGTGTGTGCGCGCACGCACAGGATTGGTCAAAAGAAAATGATCACAAGCCCTGATTGGGCTGCCGTGAGGAAGAGAGAGAAAGTTAGGTTCTAGTTGGCCCAAGGAAAACAAAACAACCCAAATCTGATTGGCTTAAGAATATAGGAACTAAAATGATTGGTGAATAAGTAATAGGCAACTCAAAACTATATTTCTACCCAATCTCGATCTTTAATCGTCGTAACATTTTCGTTAGAAATCCGATTTGACCCTAACTCGCGTCGACATGCTTGTGATGTCAAGTATGATTTAATTACAACGGCGAGGAAATAATTTAAAACTACATATGTGCATCCACATCACCAAGCCAACGAGGGCATATTCGTCACTTTACACACTTGGGGAGAAAAATTATATAATAATTTGGGACGGGTCGTCACACACATGGCACAAATGTGGCAATCACGCTAGCTCTTAATGGATCAATGGACAAAAAATGTAACGGATGTATTATATTGAAATAAAATAGTACTTGAGGTATGAAAATGAAATGTTTTAAAGATGTTGTAAGCAATTGAATCGACCCTAAACTTGAGGTGGTAAAGTGTAATTTATCCATATATATAATAAAAGTGAAGTATTATTGACACTCTAAAAATTTCATTTTACACTTTTCACAAGTATATTTTTCTTTTTAAATATAAAAAGTTTAATATGTAAAATAAGAATTTTACTAGAATCCGTGGCAGCCCAATCAGGGCTTGTTAGAGTACCAATAACAATTTCCATAATAAAATACCATCACCCCATCTTCCTTGAATCTGTGGAGAAAAAAAAAATCATTTTGCTGGGATTGTCAGGCGAGTCCAGCAATAATCGTGTTAGGCAAGTAGCCTTCCAGCAGCACAGCAGCATTCAAGGTGGTGGGCCACATTTTTCATTTATTGTGTCCCTATGCAGTTCCTATATATGAGTACAGAGTACATACATTATGTATTCAGTAAATTCTTATACTTTAGGAACTCCCTTTCCAATTCATTAGAGATTCGTTTGGTCTCTATATTTATTTTATACCTATTTATTATGATAATTGGCCTTATTTACACACTCCACTAAAGATGCTCTAATACATATCATAATCTCAACAATACAAATCGAAAAACAAAGCATTATGACATCAAATGGTTAACAAAAACTATGCTAATGTAAATTTCCCGAATTACTTCGACAAAAAATCCCCAAATTACAAATCGCAGAACAAAAGTTCTGCAACCAATTTCCTCCAACCCTTTAACAAAGCATTCTACAAACCGCAGAACAAAAGACATGCGAACCTGTGCGGGTACCACGACGAGGAACTGAAGAGGAGGGCGAAGGCCGTGGAGTGAAAGAGGAAGAAGAAGATGACAGCATCTTGATTTTCTTTCGAACCGAGTTGACTCAGTATAAGTAATACGAGTACTATTTAGTACATAATTGCACTAAACATCCAAAACCGTATTAACTATCATATCCGATCCTTTATACGGACTGACAAACAAGGCCGAAGATTAAACTGAACACTTCTTGGTCTTGATTGATCTTCAAAGAATATTGTCATGTGCTTTTTTTTTTTTTTGGGAACCAAAAGAATTGCTAATTAATTGTGGGAGTTTAATTATTTTGCACTTGTCATTTTATCATAGTGATAAAAAAAAACAATCATGCATGTGTATTCTTTTGTGAATTCGATTCTCACTGGCTTCTGTTTTTTTTAACAACTAATTATCCAACCCAATAACAATATAGCTCTACTAATATTATATATATATATATATATATATATATCTGTAAAATACCCATAAGAGTAGACTGAGAGCTTAAAATCGTAGAATTTTCAAAGGTGTTAAAATCGTGGAATTTTCAAATTTAATCAATATACGTTGTTGGACTAAAACATGAAAAGTCACTAGCATATTTCCAAAAACTAATTCGGTATTATAAAGTTCTTAAAGAATTTTTATTTTCATATCTAACATAAGAGTGATGTTGTTTAGACATAGAAAATTAACATATTTGCTCTTATACTTCTAATACATAGGTGAATGCCACATATATTAGTGGGACTCATCTACATTAAAAATATATCATCAAGTGCGTTAGATTTTTGTGTTAAATAACGTTATTAAAAATGAGATTCAGAATTAACTTTAGAAGGTTCAAAACTTTCCACTCTGGCTCCTGTCCATTGGCATGGGAATGTAAATAGCAAGCACACAAAGTTGAGAAATTATTCGGTGTGCCCAGAATACGAGATAGTATACCACATGTGTTAATGTAAATGTAGAAATATAGAGAATAATCTGAATGATGATTTTGAGGTACGACTTGAATCGTTTCCTTAAAGTGTTATTTGCCCTCACTCGAATGAGTTTGTTAAAGGGTTCTTGACAAATCACTTCTAGGATATAATGAAATATGGAATATTCGATTAGCAAAACCGAATTGTATTCCCTTAGAAATAACTAGAAAGAAATTGTATGAATGTGATGGAGATAGAAGAGAGAGCAAAGAAATTGTGTATATAACAAATTTCTAAATGAAATTCTCTTCAACCAATTTACCAATACATAGGAGAGATTGCGCCCATTAGACATATCCTTTGGTTTTGTATATGCCTTCTCGGCATGGGATACATCCTTTGATTTTGGGTATGCCTTCTCGCCATGAGATACAACTGAATTAATATTACAGTAATATGCCCAATACGCATGTCTGATGCAAAACATCAATTACCAAAGGTTATTTCTGTTAGTAAACTATGCACTAGTCAGACATGTCTTTTAGCAAAGTTGAAAAGTCACATTGCTTTAATTTGATGAAGAGTAACCGTTGGGCAAATACCCAACTTCTTCCACACGAATATATTAATATATTATTACAATATTCAACAGTCCTCCCATATTTTAAAAATATATAATAAATGACATATAAGAATTTTCTCCTTATAATTAATCACAAGCATACCAAAATAGTCATTCATACAATAAATGTGTCTTTCGAATTAAACCTTTAATTAGTATGAGTAATTTAAAGTTATAACGAATGTGATGGTGACCTAAGTTTAAACCAACTATTCTTATGTTAAAACCAGAATCACTACACACATGACTATGTCTTATTTCCTTAAAGAAATTTCTGAACTAATTAAGCACTATTATGGCCTTCTGCTTCATCCTGGTTTCATGAACATTTACAATAGAAAACATAACTCTTGGTTCATTCTCATGTCTCTGCTACTATAGGCATAACACAAATAACCTCATTAAGAGATAAGATTCATCCTCCTAAACGTAGCAATCTTGCACTAATCATTTTGGAATAAGGTATATATTAATTTTCAATGCTTTCACAACCACTTATCAATAACTTGTTATTACCCATTAAACTTTTAAACTAGTGATGTTCTAGACAAAGTCACGTTACCATTTTTGGTGGCTAATTTTCAGTAAAAGGTTTTAGCCCCATTTCACTAGATGTACTAACTACCAAAGCTCTTGAAAGTGTTTTCGTTAATGGATCCGCCAAGTTATTACTTGATTTAACATAAATAATATTAATAACTCCATCAGTTATTAATTGCTTGACATATTCATGTCTCAAACTAATATGTCTAGACTTTCTATTGTATATCTTATTGTATGCTCTAGACAAAGTAGCCTCACTATCGTAGTATAAAGAAATGGATGGCATTGGTTGTGGCCACAACTCTATTTCCAATAACAAATTTCTAATCCATTCCGCTTTTTTACCTACTGTCGCTAATGCTATAAATTCATATTCCATAGTTGAATGTGCTATACATGTTTACTTCTTCGAAGCCAAAGAAATTGGTCCTCCAGCAATTGTAAAAATTCACCTTGATCTAGACTCATTATCATTAGCACTTGTTAGCCAACTTGCATCTGGATATCCTTCAAGTAATGCTGGAAACTCAGAGTAAGTTAAACTCAGGTTAATAGTTCTTTTAAGATAACCAAAAATTCTATTTTTGCTTTCCAATAAGCAGTACCTGGATGACTAGAGTATCTAGAAAGTTTGCTTACTGCAACTGCGATATCTGGCCTAGTACAATGCATGGCATACATCAAAATTCCGATTACACTAGCATACTCAAGCTGTCCAATGGACCTACCAGAATTATTAAGCAAAGTTTCACTAGGGTCATAAGGAGTGTTTGCTTCTTTTATTTGTAGATGCTTAAACTTAAGAAGCAATTTTTCTATATAATGTGATTGACACAAAGCATAACCCCTACTATGCTTCGTTACTTTAATTCCCAAGATAGTATCTACTTCATTCAAGTCCTCATCTTAAATTTTGAATTTAGATACTCTTTAATTTCATACACACCTTTCATGTTTGTACCAAAAATTAGCAAGTCGTCGACATATAAACATATAACAACACCATAATCATTTGTGAATTTAGAGTATATGCATTTATCAGCATTGTTATGTCTAAATCTATATGATAAAATGACAAAATCAAACTTTTCATGCCATTGTTTTGGTGCTTGCTTCAATCCATATAACAACTTTACTAATTTAGGAACTTTATTTTCATTCCCAGGGAGAACAAACCCTTCTGGTTGTTCTATGTAGACTTCTTCATCCAAATCACCATTTATAAATGTTGTTTTCACATCCATTCGATGCACATGCAAATTATATAAAGATGCCAATGCAAACAATATTCTAATTGAAGTGAGCCTAGCTACTGGTGCATATGTATCGAAATAGTCCATTCCCCTTTTCTGCTTAAAACCCGTGGCAACCAGCCTGACTTTAAATGTCTGAATAGACTCATCTGTATTGTATTTTCTTCCTTTCCAAATTTCTTATGGTGACACATGTGTCTTTGTAGATGTAATTCTATTGTGTATATGACATGCAGTAAACAATGCTTCTCCCCATAAATATTTAGGAGTATTTGCATTGATTATTATAAAATTAATCATTTCAGTGAGTGTCCTATTTCTTCTTTCTGCCAAACCATTTTGTTGTGGTGTATAGGGTGCAGTTCTTTGATGTACAACACCATACTCTTCACAAAAGATATCAAATTCATGTGAAAAATATTCACCACCTCTATCACTACGAAGGCATTTAATTTTCCTTCCCTTTTGGTTTTCAACTTCAGCCTTATAGCGCTTAAAACACTTAAAAGCTTCATCTTTATTAGACAGTAAATAAACATAAGTGAACTTAGAACAATCATCTATAAATGTGATAAAATATCATTTTCCTCCTCTTGTTAAAACACCATTAAATTCACATATGTCAAAATGTATTAAGTCTAATAAATTTGTGTTTCTTTCGGCAGTTAGAAAAAGTTTCTTGGTCATTTTCGCTTGAATACATGTTTCACATTTATCATTGTAAACATCATTGCAAGCAATTAAACCAAGTGTGTGCTTGTATTTTAAAGATCTAAAATTTACATGCGCTAAACGTAAATGCCATAAATGAGAGGAAGATTCAACAATATAAGCAAAAGAATTCACTTTATTATTAATACTTAATTTGAACATCTCATCACAAGAATATCCATTCCCAACAAACATCCCATTTTTCGACATTATTAACTTGTCGGACTCTATAACAGTCGTTGTACCGTTCTTACATAACAAATTTGCAGACACAAGATTCTTTCTAATTTCTGGAACATGTAGTATATTAAGCAACGTCAATTTCTTTCTAGAAGTAAACTGAAGTTCAACGATTCATTTTTCTAGAACTTTGGCGGAATTATGATTCCCCATTAAAACCTGTTGATTGTCTGTTGATGCTTCATATGTCTAGAATTGTGCCTTATCATTGCACACATGTATATATATAGTAGCCCCTGAGTCGAGCCATCAATTGGATGATTTTATTGCCGTTGCTATATTCAGTTCGATAATCATGCCAAGATGCATCATTGATACCATTGCAACTATGTTATGAATTCCAGAATTTTCCACCATATTTGCGTTATTGGTCTTATTGGCATATTCCTCACTTGCTTTTCTGTATCTACAATCATGAATGTAATGGCCTTTCTTTCCACAATGGTAGCAGATAACATTTGTATTCTTTTGATTGTTGTTGGAATTGGTCTTCTTAAACTTCCCTTTGTCAATTTTGACTTTGAAGTTCATTTTGTATTTGTTTCCATCGACAATGTGAACTTTCGAGGAGTCTTGATTTGCAAAATCGTTATCACGATTTTAAGTTTCTTGTTCAATTTGAATTCCCTTTTGCAAATTCTCCAAACTAATATCTTCCACCATGTGTAGAAGTTTTTTTCTATAATTATTCCATGTTTGTGGTAATTTTTCCATAATAGTCCCAACTATCATAGGATCCGGAATAACTATTTTAAGTTCATGAAGCTTTGAGACCAAGACCAATAATTCATGAATTTGGTCTATGATGGGTTTGTTATCAAACATAGTGAACTTATAATATTTGAACATTAAAAATTAATCGGTACTTTTTTTCTCCGTTGTGTACTTGTGTTCAAGTGCTTCCCAAATTTCCTTTGAAGATTGAATGTGGGCGTACAAGTCATATAAGTGATCAGATAATGTGCCCAAGATGTGTCCTCTACATACCAATTCATCTTCTTCACGCTTCTTTTGATCAACAACTATTTAGTCTGTGTCTTTGTTACTTGGTTCACAAATAGGCTCCAATTTCGAGTTCAACACATATGACATTTAGAATAGTAAGCATAAAATGCATATTGTCCTTCCATCGGGTGAAATTTGATCCATCAAATTTGTCTAGCTTGTAGACATCTTGATTGATAATCTTCAAAGCCATGTTATCAGACTTGTTATCCAAGACAAAAATAACACTTTAAGATTGTTAATGTAAATGTAGAAATATAGAGAATAATTTGAATGATGACTTTGAGGTACGACTTGAATCGTTTCCTTAAAGTGTTATTTGCCCCTACTCGAATAAGTTTACTAAAGGGTTATTGGCAAATCATTTCCAGGATATAACAAAGTATGAAATATTCGATTAGCAAAACCGAATTGTATTCCCTTAGAAATAAATAAAAAGAAATTGTATGAATGTGATGGAGAGAGAAGAAAGAGTAAAGAAATTATGTGAACAACAAATTTCTGAATGAATTTCTCTTCTACCAATTTATAGGTTGGTTTTGGATATGCCTTCTCAGTATGGGATACATCCTTTGGTTTTGGATATGCCTTCTCGCTGTGGAATACAACTGAATTAATATTACAGCAATATGCCCAATACGCATGTCTGAAGCAAAGCATCAATTACCAAAGGTTATGTCTGTTAGTAAACTATGCACTAGTCAGGCATGACTTTTAGCAAAGTTGAAAAGTCACATTGCTTTCATTTGATGAGGAGTAACTGTTGGGCAAATACCCAACTTCTTCCGCACAAATATATTAATATAATATTAAAATATTCAACAACATGTGATTTATAAGTGTTCCTCCATTTGTAAGTCTAGGCTACCGCGTTCAAGTCTCCCATCAAGTCTTTCATCACTCTTTTCCACTCTTGACTTTTGATGAAAGCCTCGTTCCAATCCATGCATCCTTGCCATATATTGACATATAAACAATACAGTTTGGTTAAGTAGGAGATCAAATCATTCATCATTAAACAGACTGATCATCGACAAAGAGAAATGGAGAGCAATATGGTTGTTACTTTTGGTGTATTTGTGGCAATGTTTGTGCAAAGTGTGGCAACACAAAAAGTGCATGTGGTGGGAGATAACATGGGTTGGACTATTCCAGTATCTGGGGCACAAGAATATGTAAATTGGGCTGCTACTAACAATTTCAGAATTGGTGATACACTCAGTAAGATTTTGTACTCATCCTATAAACACGATGTTCACTCGTATTATAATTTAGAATTCATGAACAAGATATATATCATATTGTGATTTCTCATTATATGCTATAAACACGTTGCTGTATTGACTCATTATATTCCTTGTAGATGCTTGTGGTCTAATATCCTAGTAATAAGGTGTTAGGTTTCTACTTATCAATCCCGGGTTTGAAACAAACCTCTCTCTCCTTTAAATTATTTTATTAGTTTCAAACCCGGAAGTTGTACATAGAAGGGATAAAAAAAATCCGGGTAATGCTAGATAGACTAAATCCGAAGACAAAATTTACAAACTAAATGATATGTCACTAATAGAAATGAGCACGCTTATCAACGTTTAAATAGTAAATCGATCATTAACTTCTATGTCCTTTAGTTTTCAAAATTTTGTCTACAAATTTAGTGCCTGTAGCATCACCCAAAAATTCCTTACATATGTAATGAAACAACGTAAGTTGTAGATAGAAGGGATTACAAACGGTCTCTCTTGAAAGAATAATGGAACTCTAGAAGTTTGAGAGCAACTCACGATTTTCTGACTAAAAATATGATAAACTGAATAACATACAACCCTAAAAGTTGTTTAAATATTCTTAACAAACTGTAGACGCAAAGGAAAATAAAACAGAAAAATTAAAAAAAATAAAATAAAAGTACCCTTTAAACTTCATAATACCCAAACTTTTTGCAAGATGCTCTTTAGATTATCTATATATATTTATTTAAAAGGTATTGTTTAAAAATAATATCTAAATAAGTAAAATAAAAATATATATATAAAACAGTAAAAAAAAGCTAATTGTCATATAGGCAAGCGTGTGCGAAGAGACAAGTGATAAAGCCAATAATCAGCTATGATGTTTGTATGATGAAAGTATACTTCTCAATTGGAAGGAGACAAGTATTTTCTCAAATAATTATACCTCATTAATTAAGTTAAAAGTAAAATTTGGCCATATTATATTAGTAAAGTTTAAAGCTAAATAACCTTTTTTTTTTTTTACTCACAAAATTTCAATAACTCTCTATGCCAGTTTTCAACTTCATCACCGGTCAACAAAACGTTGTTCAAGTAACAAGGGCATCATTCCACTCATGCAACGAAGAAGAACGAATTGGCTCATCCCTCACAATTGGCCCAACAAACATCACACTCACCTCCGCAGGCAACCACTACTACATATGCAGTTTTAGCAGTCACTGCCAGGCAGGCATGAAGCTAACCGTCACCGTATCCAATGCTTCTCGAGGATTGCCACTGTCAAGAATAGTGCTCATCATCTTTGGTGTAGTTTTTGGCATACTTGTTCTCTCTCCAATCTTAGAGATTGTTTTGCCTCTTCTTCTAGAGATTTTCCATCCACGAGGAAAAGTCAAGTCCTTCAGCTCCAACCATGGGAAGAAAAAGTCAACAGAGACTCTGGGATCACCTTTATCGTCTTATTTGTGTCGTTACTTTTCATTGGCTGAGATTAAAGCCGCCACCCAAAACTTCAAGGATACTTTCGTTATTGGTGTTGGCGGGTTTGGCAATGTGTACAAAGGGTGCATTGACGGTGGTGTCACTCCTGTTGCTATCAAACGACTGAGACCGGAATCATCACAGGGGGCCCATGAGTTCAAGACGGAAATCAAGTTGCTTTCCCAACTCCGCCACCGCCATTTGGTTTCACTCATTGGTTACTGCTCCGATAATGGCGAAATGATCTTAGTTTACGATTACATGGCACACGGCACTCTCGGTGACCATCTGTATCGTACTGGTAACCTTAAACCTCTTCCTTGGGAACAACGACTCCAAATTTGTATTGGTGCAACGCGAGGATTGCACTACCTTCACAGTGGTGCCAATGGCTCCATTATTCATCGTGATATTAAGAGCACAAATATTTTATTGGATGAGAAAATGGTGGCCAAGGTTTCAGATTTCGGGTTGTCAAAAATGGGCACGATCAACACGTCCAAAACACACATCAGCACCATGGTGAAAGGTAGTTTCGGGTATCTAGACCCGGATTACTTTCGACGTCAACAGCTGACTGAGAAGTCTGATGTGTACTCATTTGGAGTGGTTTTGTGGGAGGTATTATGTGGGAGGCCAGCTTTGCTGCATACGGTGGAGACTAGGCAAATTAGCCTCGCTGAGTGGGCCAAGAGTTGTCATAGAGACGAAACACTTGACCAAATCATTGACCCAAATGTGAAAGGTCAGATTGAAGTCGAGTGCTTGAACAAGTTTGTTGAGATTGCTATAAGTTGCTTACATGATAAAGGAATCGAACGACCGTCGATGAATGATGTTGTGAGAGGCCTTGAGTTTGCACTGCAGCTTCATCAAAAGAGCATTGGAAGTGAGGGTGACAATGGAGTTGCCTTTACTAATGACCGCGGCAACCAAACTAGTAGTACCGAGCAAAGTTGTTCTACCAATGAATCCAAACAACATATATCTGTGACAATCTTCTCTGAGATCAACGACACGAATGGACGATGATGAGCAAAATTTTACAAAATGTGAGCAATATTCTGAAAATGAATCTCGATAGGACTTATGTATATGTGTATATTGTTGGAAAATATTAGTATTTAGGTTTATTTTAATGTTTGGTTTTTTGGGGATTGCCCCTAATAACAGAGTTTCGTTTCCTTGCCTATTAGGGTTATGTTAGTTTTCTATATATATATATATATATATATATATATATATATATATATATATGATACTTTGTTGCTCTATAGAATAATAAGTCAATCACAATGTAATCCTCTATGATTTGTAGGCTTCATTCTTTATTTTCGGTTAATAAAATTATATTCATTTGATATTCGTTTGTTCATCTGTTTGTTCATATGGTTAGTTTGTTTGTCACTACTCTGATTTTCAACCTATATGACATTGGGTGATACTTAGATGCAACATCAGACCTATATGACATTGGGTGACACTCAGATGCAACATCAACAACAATGGAAGCCGAAAGATGCAGCAAGCAGCCAACAGAGAACAGAGAACGGAACTATGAAACATTATTGTCAACTGACTTTTGAATTCATACATGAAATGTTTCAAATTTTGAATCACATTATGAAAACTGCAACAGACTTTAGCCATCGTAATTAACAAGGCTTGGATTGGGTTTTCGTATATATGTAATATAAGTTCAGCAAACAATAAGAATTTGGAAACAAAATCAACTTTGATGAGATTCAGAATTATCATTGAAAATATGGTCAAGAATGTCATATACAAGGCACTCTTCTTCGTACTAAAACAAATGTCATCACATAATTTCTCCTATCATATTATATCACAGTGGAAAGTGGACTAAACCGACAGACTGCTATTCAAAATTTGGCTTCAATTTCCACAAACATCACAATCTAAGCAAGTATGCAAGATCCATTGCATCCAAGTAACTTGGGGAGCTCACTAGTGCTTAAACTGTTTCATGGCTCTTCCAATGCACCATTCGAGTACTCCTCACCAGCAATAGCAGATGCTCCATTTGATAACCAGTTTGTGCTGTTGGAATTTGAAAATGTGGAGTATGTAGATGCAAGGCCACATTTTCCACTCATTGTGTTCCTATGCAGTCCCTATATATGAGTACATACATTATGTATTCGGTAATTTCTTATACTTTAGTAATTCACTTTTCGATTCATTAGAAATTTGTTTAGTCCCTATATTTATTTTATACCTATTTATTATGGGGATTGGCCCTATTTACAGACTCTAGTAAAGATGTTCTAATACATATCATAATCTCAACAATACACAAAGAAGATTAAACCGAACACTTTTTGGTCTTGAATATTGTCATGCGTTTTTTTTTTTTTAGCAACCAAAAGAATTGCTAATTAATTGTGGGAATTTAATTATTTTGCAGTTGTGTCATTTTATCAGAGTGATGAAAAATAGGGGTGGGCAAATGGATCTTGGACCCGGGGGAGGGGGGCGGGTCCTAGCGGTTCGAGCCGGGTTCGAGGCGGTTCCATATATTTTAAGGAAAACTAATGAAAATGGTTTGACAACTTTGAGTTTTAACACTAAGGACAAAATAAAGGGTAAAATGAATAGTACCAAGATTGACTTTTTAGTATAAAAATGTGGTTTTTCGTTAAAGTGAATAGTACCGAGAACTTTTCGTTAAAGTTCCCTATATTTTATACACAAAAACGGGATGAGACGAATTGGGTCTGCATGAATGGTGGGGCGCGGTGGGTACAAATTTCTGAGGACATGAGGCCCCCACCCGAACCGTACCCACCGTCTAATAATGGAGATTAATTCTTCACCGTTCAATTCTCACACACACATACAATTCTCACACACATACTGTGAGGACCTGTATTTTCAAAAATAATTATATATAATTATGTGTTGTATATACTTATTAATTTCAAAAAATTTTGTATTACGTCTTATTTAATCGTTAATTCCTTTATTTTATTTTTCTGTACTCTAATTTACTATTATTTTGAACCAAATAAGTTCAGTACACCATTACGGTAGTATTTGAACTATATATTCATATTATTCATTTTCTTTCCTTTTACATTATTTTATTAAGTTGTTTGTTCTATTCTAATTGGACCAAAACCATAGCCAATTAAAGGGCTTTTACATGATTCCTATCAATAGCTTTTAGGCGGCATAAGTTTGCTTGGTCTGATCTCACCTTCCTCTGTGCCGACTTCCCTCTCCTATAAATAGAATGTTATTGCCTCGGTTTTCTTCGCTGGGTAGGTGAAACGTTTTCTATCGGGGTTTACTCTCTCTCAAGTTTAAAAAGTTTTCATTTCTAGGTTTTCGTCTTAGTTATTTGTCTCATATCTTTGTATGTTATTAATAAATTATAAATGTTTGTATCTAAACTAAAAAGGGGTTGTTGGGCATCGTTATGCATATGTATTTGAATTCGTTCATACTGCTGATTTAGTTTTATAGAAAAGTCTTTCTATTCATGTTGTTCTTTAGTGATAGCCTCTTATGTTTTGTATTTTGCATGTTACATAACAATACCATGTTGATTCCTACTCTTTGAAAGGCACTGAACTTTAGGAGACTTGGATGCTGCTCTGTTGCAAAGAGAAGAGTCAAAGCATGTACTGCATATATATGTATATGTATGGATGTGTGTCTATTGTTAAATGAATAAGCATGTTGGTAAATGGTTTTATGTACAATTTAATATATACATACTACTTGAATGGTTTTTAAGGCAAAAGACTTTTGAATAAGCACTATACATGTTTGCTATATACGAAACTATTTTGTACAACATTATAGTCAACCAAATGACTTTTGAATTGAGTAGCGTGGAACTGATGAGTTTTAAGTATGTTGATTAGTATTAAAATTCATATAAGGCATTTGGTAATTTTCTTATACTTGTGAATAGGAGCTTATAACAGTTGTGGTTTCTTGTGTTATTATCTCAGAGCAATGCTTTGAAATCCAGGTAGGGGAAATACGGTAGACCTTTACAGAGATTGATCTTCTTAAATTTCGTGAAGTGTTATATTATTGTTAATATTGATTGACTGATTGGGGTTGGATGATAATTGGTTATATGTGTATCATTGCTTGATTCGAATGTTCATAGAGTTGTAATTGTGAACTGTTGTTGGAGTGGTGTTTCATTGGTGATAATATGTGGAATATGAAATGAGATTAATTGTGCATCATTCATGATGTGTTATGTGATTAGAGTTTCAGTGTTGAGAAAGAATTGGAAATGAAGGTAGTTGGAAAGGATCTTTTGTGTAGTTGAGCCAAACTCTTAGCAGGTACCAGGTCTCAGGTGAGCCCACAGTGCACAGATTGTTTAAGGGTAATTGGGACTGGCGACGAAGGGTTTTGGCAAGATGACTACAAAAGGGGAAATCGGGATGATTGAGTTACAAGGGGTTAATTTGTATATTAGAACATTTGAACCACCACTGCAGAGGTAAAATGCATGGTATGGGACGTGCAGGTCCGCGTGTTTTATTATATAAATTAACGGGGGTAATTGAAGAGGTTGCATTGCATTCATGCATTATTAGCAATAATGATTTGATATTTGGCTATATGATTTCATGACACTTAATTTAATATTGTCAATTACTGTGATAAGGTTATGTCCCTACTGAGCGATGTTGGTTGTTGCTCAACCCTCACCTATTATTTTACAGATGAGTTATTTGGCAAGACATGTGTTATTTGGCAAGATAGGTGTTAGAAGAGCTGAGGTTGTGATTAAGGAGAAGTTTAAGGATTATAATTTATTATTTTTGTACATCCTGTAAGGATTATGGAGTTATTTTAATAAGAGGAGTTTATTTTTCCAACCCGTGTCAATTTCCTTTAAATTATTTTAGTCTTGTAAAGAATTATCGATTTCTTGTTATAAGAGGAATTTCATATTTTCTCAACCAGTTTCACTTTCCTTTTATTTAATTTAATTTTTCTAGCTTGCGCGCCGGATTCGGGTTTGAGTTTTTCCTGTTTACCCCGGGTCTGGGGCATGACATACACATACAATTCACACACACAGTTATGTCAGTTCACTTTTTCTGTTTCTCAATCTCTCCCTCCTAGACTGAATCTCCACAGCTCAGTTCTCCCTCTCGAATATAATCGTTGATTCTGAGACTCAGTGACTCTCCTCTTTCTCTCTCTCTCTCTCTCTCTCTCAAACTAACTGACTCTCATCCCTCTCGAATCTCGATATCTGAGCTCCCTCCCTTCTGAAGTTGACTCTGACCACCACCACCACCAACTCCTCTCAACTCCAACATCCACCTAACGGTCTGTCTCTCAAAAGGTATTCAATTTTTGGGATTAGGATTGAACAATAAATTAGGGTTTTCTAGATTTTGGGACTTTGGGTTCTTGATTTGCTGCTTGTGTATGAGTTTCGAATTTGGTTTGCTGCTAGTGTATGAATTTTGAATATTTAGATTTTGTGCTATTGGAGAAGATATGACAGAGTTATGGAGAAGAAAATGGGTGGAGATGTAAAGAGAAGTATGCAGACTATGTATAGGTTTTAGATCCAATAGACAGGACAAAGAGCTTTATCACTGGAAATCTGTGTTTGGCGTTTTCATTGCTCTGCTACACCAGTAAAACACAATTACTGCAACATGCAAAATAAGAATAGGCTACTTCTCTATTTGTTTTACACTTTTATTTAACGAATTAATCTTTAGCCGTGTGTGTTAATTTTTCCATCTGATTCATTTCAAGTTTGTTGTTTTTAAGTGTTGGATGCTTGGATAAAAGATTCATGTTTAGACTAGAAGATTAATTTTTCCATATACTTCTCCATTATTTCATCCTCTATACAAAAATTAAAAAAAAAAATTACAATTAGATCCGCGAACCTGGTTCGAACTGGCCCGTTTAAAACAAGCCGGGTTAGGATCGGTTCTAGGTTTAGAAATTTCATTATCCACCCCACCTTGCCCCGTTACATTTTAAAACGGATCCGGTCCGGTTCCTCCAAATTGGGCCTAGCCCGGCCCGTGCCCACCCTTAATGAAAAACAATCCTGTTTTTTTTTTTTTTTGTGGATTCAATTCTCACCAGCTTTTGTTTTCTCTAACAACTAATTGTCCAACCCAATAACGATTTAGCTCTACTAATATTATATATATATATATATATATATATATATGTATCTCTTTGTAAAATACCCATAAGAGTCGACTGAGAGCTTTAAAATCGTAGAATTTTCAAAGGTGTCAAAATCGTGGAATTTTCAAATTTAATCAATATACGTTGTTGGACAAAAACATGAAAAGTGACTAGCATATTTCCAAAAACTAATTCAGTATTATAAAGTTCTTAAAGAATTTTTATTTTCATATCTAACATAAGAGTGATGTTATTTAGACATTAAAAATTAACATATTTGCTCTTATACTTGTAATATATAGGTGAATACCACATACATTAGTGGGACTCCTCTACATTAAAAATATATCATCAAATGTGTCAGATTTTTGCATTAAATAACGTTATTAAAAACGAGATTCAAAACTAACTTTAGAAGGTTCAAAACTTTCCACTCTAGCTCCTGTTCATTGGCATGGGAATGTAAATTGCAAGCACACAAAGTTGGGAAATTATTCGGTATGCCCGGAATACGAGATAGTATAGCACTTGTGATTTTATACGTGTTCCTCCACTTGTATAATGACATGTGATGTACCACCTGGTATTCCGAGCACCGAGCGCATTGAAAAATTTATTCAACAAAGTTACGATAACCAATCGCCCAACATATAAGCAAACGGTCCTAGATGCAGGTCAAGGCTACCGTGTTCAAGACTCCTATCAAGTCTTTCATCACTCTTTTCCACTCTTGACTTTTAATAAAAGCCTCATTCCAATTCTTGCATCCTTGCCATATATTGATGTATAAATAATACGCTTTGGTAAATTGGGAGATAACGTCATGCATCATAAAACAGACTAATCATTGACAGAGAGAAATGGAGAGCAATATGGTTGTTAAGAGCTCCATTATTCACAGTGGTGCCAAGGGCTCCATTATTCACCGAGATGTTAAGAGCTCAAACATGTTATTGGATGAGAAAATGGTGGCCAAGGCTTTGGATTTTGGGTTGTCAAAAATGGTTATGACCAACACGTCCAAAACACACATCAGCACGGTGGTGAAGGGTGGTTTCGGGTATCTAGACCCGGAATACTTCCTACGTTAAAAGCTAACTAAGAAGTCTGATGTGTACTCATTTGGAATGGTTTTGTGGGAGATATTGTATGTGAGGCCAGCTCTGCTGCAGACGGTTGAGACTAGGCAAACCAACCTCGCTGAGTGGGCCAAGAGTTGTCATGAAGACGGGACACTTGACCAAATCATTGACCCAAATGTGAAGGGTAAGATTGACGTCGAGTGCTTGAACAAGTTCGTTGAGATTGCTATAAGTTGCTTACATGATAAAGGAATCGAACGACCGTCGATGAATGATGTTGTAGGGAGCTTGAGTTTGCACTGCAACTTCATCAAAAAAGCATTGGAAGTAAAGGTGACAATGATGTTGCCTTTATCAACGACAACGGTGACAAAACTAGTGGTACCGAGCAAAGTTGTGCTACCAATGAATCCAACAATATATATATATATATATATATGTGACAATCTTCTCTAAGATCAACGTAACGAATCTTTTTTTGAGCAGCTACAAGTGAGCCTTATTTTATTAGTAAAGTCTTGATCTAGAAACCAGTAGCACCGAGCAAAGTTATGCTACCAATGAATCCAAACAATATATATCTATGACAATCTTCTCTGAGATCAACAAAACGAATGGAAGATGATGAGCAACATTTTACAAAACACGAGCAATATTCTGAAAATGGTATCTCAATAGGATTTATGTATATGTGTATATTGTTGGAAAATATTAGTGTATATGATACTTTGTAGCTTTATAGAATAGTAAGTCAATCACAATGTAGTCTTATGTGATTTAGCCGTCATTCTTTATTTTCGGTTAATAAACTTATATTCATTTGATGTTTGTTTGATAATCCGTTTGTTAGTTTGTTCGTCTCGTATTCTAATTTTATGTGAGAATTTGATTAAGTGCAATTTTTTGTTTATGTTGATTTTTTTAAATTAACTTCACATTACGTTGACTTAAAATATTTTTGTGAACATTTCAGCAAAAAAATACTAATTTAGATACTAATTTTTTTTTTTCACAAGCGTAACTAAAATGACTATATTATTGAAGGTTATCACCACGACAAAAATATTAAAAGGTTATAACCATCTTCCTCCAATTTGTTGAAATGGATAAAAAAAATATAATTAAAGGCCATATCATTATCATATTTTTAGAATCTTTTGAAAAAAAAAAAAAAAAAAAAAAAAATCTCCCATCATCCTAGAATCCGTTAAAAAGTAAAATATAAATAATAAAATACCATCACCCCATCTTCCGTTAAAAAGGTTGTGGGCCATATTTTCCACTCATTGTTGTCCTTGTGCAATCTTTTTATATGGGTACATATATTCTGGATCCGATTAGATATTAGATATTCATTTTGTCGTTTTTTGTACTTATTTATTATAAGAAGGCAGATTGTCTAGTACCCTCTTATTTGAATGACATTCTCATCCTTTCTTATTTGTACGGTTACGGTTAAACTATGTCAACATTTTATATTCTTATTATTTTTTGTCTTATTATCTCTATAAAAAAAATCAATATAAAATATTGACGTGACTTAACCGTGATCGCACAAAATAGGAGGGGATGGGAAGAGCACCCAAATAGGAGGGCAGACAATCTGCCTCCTTATTACAATGGTTGTCCTTATTTAGAGTTTCCACTGGAGATGCTCTAATGCATGTCAATAATCTCTTTATGGTTTGAATTGATAGCGGCGAGAAAGGGTCTCTACTAGGCTATGCAACGGAATTTACAATGCATTATTCTAGAGAGTGATGCCTTGCAGGTTGTTAAGGGGGTTGGAAGTTTGAAGTGAGGGTCCTCCTCTTTGGATTTATGGTTGGATGATGTCCGGGAGAGTCTAAGAGGTTTTGGGTCCTCCAAAATTTGTCATATTAGTCGTTCCACCAATGATGCGGCTTATAGAATGGCCAAGTTGACCTTAGATTTTCCTTCTAGTTTTCTTTGGTTCGAGGAACCTCTAAATTTAACCCAGGGTATCTTCTTGGATGATTAAAGAAAAAGCGGTTTCACCCTCAGTGAAACTATGACCTCGGGCTCAGGCTCAAATTAAATTAATAATAGAACGGAAATGCGGTGGTTGGGGCAACAATATCAAAATCCTTATACTACAGGAATTTGAGGAATTTTATATTAAATGGTACAAAATTCTTGATAATATTAAAATCGTTATCGTTTTAATTTGAAAAAAAAAATACACACACACACACACACACACAAAGAAGATTAAACCGAACACATTTTGGTCTTGATGGATCTTTGAAGAATATTGCCATGTGATTATTATCATATTTTTTTTTTGGCAACCAAAAGAAATGCTAATTAGTTGTGGGAATTTAATTATTTTACAGTTGTCATTTTACAACAGTGATGAAAAACAATCATGCATGTGTATTTTTTTGTGGATTCGATTCTCATCAACTTTCGTTTTTCCTAACAACTAATTGTCTGATCCAATAATGATATAGCTCTACTAATATATATATATATATATATATATATATATATATATATTTGTAAAATACCCATAGGAGTAGACTGAGAGCTTTAAAATCGTAGAATTTTCAAAGGTGTCAAAATCGTAGAATTTCAAAGGTGTCAAAATCGTGGAATTTTCAAATTTAATCAATATACGTTGGACTAAAACATGAAAAGTGACTAGAATATTTCCAAAAACTAATTCAGTATTATAAAGTTCTTAAAGAATTTTTATTCTGGTTACAGAAAGGATTACACATATTAACCACATATTAACCACAAGAAGCCTTAGTCAATTTCAGGGACAGCCTCCGCCAAAATTGCATCAAACTACTTTTCTAAATATCCTAATGGTCGGGAATCACTAAGACAAATAGATTGTTTAAAGCACAGTGATTAACAATCCAAAACTTGCATGCATAAATTCATAAGAAAACTAAAAAGAAACTACATATTCTTGCTAAGGATCATGGCCTCACCCTAGCAAAAAGGATTAGTTACGCATATTCATAATTAAAATCAACATAAGTGTATTAAACAAGAAAAAGAATGAAAACACCTGAAAGTATAAGTCTTGAAATCTCTAAGCTTTGCCCCAAATGTTCTCCCAAAAGTTGCATGCGTTCTACCCCTAAACCCTAGGTCTGCCAAAAGGCTTATTTATACTATTCTAAATAAATCCCTCCTAATAAAGGGTCTTAGAATAAGACTAGGAAACTAAATAAATTGAAACAAATTAGGAAACATAATCCTAAATTGACTTGGTAAATTCGCCTAGAAATCTGCACAGCCACGTTTTGGATCCAAATCAGCTCCAAAACCGGACCAAAATAGCTGGATTTAAAGTCTGGACTATTCTGAACACTTCTCTAGAAGGCCACGAACCCATCTGAGGTCATCTTGGGCTCCAAAAATGCAATTTAAACCCATAAACGTCACTTTCCAGCAACACGCACTGTTGCTTCGTTTAATCTCCAGAAAATAATCACTTGGTAGAAATTGCTGAGATTTTGACATGAACAAGCTAAGGAACACACGAACGGCCTTCAATTTGGATCACTCCAAAATTCGTCCGTTTGGTCACGTTTTGCTCTAAAGAAAGTCGAATGTTCTATATTAAGAATATAAAGCAAAGTATCAAAATTCTACCAAAATAATTACCAAATTATACTAAGAATAGGGTGAAATATATAAGGGGCTTTTAGATCCAGGTCCAAAAATGTAGAGTGTTTTTAGGAGGGAGTCCAGTTGTCTAATTATATGTTTTTATTTCTTTTATACTCATTTTATATTTTCTAAAAATATTAAAAATCAATTAAAATCTTCTAATATTATGCAATTTCCAACTCCAAAAGAATATATTTAATATCTTATAACAAAAAAACTAATATACTAACATAAATTTATATGCAAAACATTCTACCCGAACTGAAGTAACAAATATATGAATGTATATAATACCTATATGTGAGATATGAAACCTAATTAAAACGTAGAAAAAACACAACATACCTACAAGTAAGACACATTAATCTGTGACAGGTTGATTATAAAAAAAAGAATCTGTCATATAGGTAGATAAATATAATTAACTTGTGATATAGGTTGATTATAAAAATTAAAAATAAAATCTATAAATGGAGTTTAAAGTAGGAGGAAGAACGAGAAATAACAAAAAGATAAATAAAAAGAAATAAGCAAAGAGATAATTGGGAAGAAATTTGATTTTTATAATAAATCTTATCATTGAACAGATAACTATTGATAATTAAATAATTAAATATAACAAATTGGACTTATTTTAATAAACTAAACTATTCCTACTATTGGCTCAAAAAATTGAACTTATATTAAGTTTTCCCAATATATATATATATATATATATATAATATAATATAATATTGACTCATCATTTGTTATTCTTTTCATTCATATCTTCCTATTGTTTTTGTAACATATCAACAACAAAAAACTAAGTAAATGTGACAAAATTCCTATATTTAAGAACAAATCAATGCTTCAATTCAAAGCCCCCAATGGATTTATTATTTTTTTGTTAGTTATTACTTGCATTCCTAATACATACACATCTCATTCATTTTCCTTTAATATAAGGGTTCCATGTTTGCTGTCCCCAAAAATGTGTCTCATATGTTTCTCTTTGCTAATATGTTGACACATGTCCTTTAACTTAACTTAAAACTTAACTCTGTTAACTTTATTTATTTAATGTCACATCCCGGCCCAGGACAGATCACTTCCCGGACCCGCTCCACCACTGTAGCACGATATTGTCCGCTTTGGGCTTACCATTCCCTCACGGTTTTGTTTTTGGGAACTCACGAGCAACTTCCCAGTGGGTCGCCCATCATAGGATTGCTCAAGCCCCCTTTTCGCTTAACTTCGGAGTTCCTACGGAACCCGAAGCCAGTGAGCTCCCAAAATGCCTCGTGCTAGATAGGGATGAGAATATACATTTAAGGATCACTCCCCTGGGCGATGTGGGATGTCACAATCCACCCCCCTTAGGGGCCCGACGTCCTCGTCGGCACACCACGACCAGGGTTAGGCTCTGATACCAAATTGTCACATCCCGGCCTGGGGCGGATCACTTCCCGGGCCCGCTCCACCACCTTAGCACGATATTGTCCGCTTTGGACTTACCATTCCCTCACGGTTTTGTTTTTGGGAACTCACGAGCAACTTCCCAGTGGGTCACCCATCATGGGATTGCTCTAGCCTCATTCCCGCTTAACTTTGGAGTTCCCATGGAACTCGAAGCCAGTGAGCTCCCAAAAGGCCTCGTGCTAGGATAGGGATGAAAATATACATTTAAGGATCACTCCCCTGGGCGATGTGGGATGTCACATTTAACATTTAAATTCAAAAAAAAAAAAATCCAGAATAATAAAAAAAATGTTGGGTTAACGAGGTGAGCAAACTCAAACAATTCCGGTGGTACCCAAGCAATTTTCACAATTCCAGCAGCCTCGTGCACCTTGGATTTTGAGGTGCAGGGGAAGGACGAAGAAAAAGAGTCGTGTGGGTAAAAGATGGCGAGGGTTCCGTCGGCGGAACCACTGGCTAATCTCTGGCTGGAGTAGTTCCACGACGAGTAGATGGTGCCTTTATCAAGCGCCACCAAAGGTTTCTCCATAACATGCAATCATTGGAGCTCTGATCTACACCCACGACCTTGTCTTCATTAATCCGTAATTCCTAGAATCATTTTTGTCTTCATTAATTCTTGTTCAACTCAACACCCACGGAAAAGAAAGTGAAGAATTCTATTTCAAATATGCCTTTTCATATCCTGTCTGGTGATTTCTCCGCCTGCCGGCAAGAAGCCATGCGCCATCATCAAGTTCTACCAAAAAGCTTGAACAAATAAGTTTGTGCATTGAATAGCCACGTAAAAGAAGGTGAAGAATCCTATTTGGGTTTGCTCACCTTGTTAACCCAGCAGTTTTTTTCATTATTTTTAATATTTTTTTTAAATTTAAATGTTAAATAAATAAAGTTAACAGAGTTAATTTTTAAGTTAAGTTAAATAATGTGTCAACGTACTAGCAAGAAGACATAAATGAGATCCACTTTTGGAAACAGCAAACGGGAGCCTAATATAAGCTCCAAGAAATTTTACTCCTCAAGTCAAACACTGTTTTGGTTGTAATTAAACACCAACTACACACCAAAAATAAATCTTTAGTGGGGCCCTGGATGCCTCAACGGTCCAATGAAATTGCATGGGCATTCGTGTAATTTTACGCCGTCAAATCTGTTTCCCATCACCCAGCTGTTATATGATATAAAACTAATAAGGGTTGTCCTTTTCGTCTCAGCACCGCTCAACGTTTTCTTTTTTCCTAATCTACCCCTGCTTTATCTCATATATACAGTAATCTGCCACCATGCCTAAACCCTTTGGATCCTTCTCTCTCTCTTCCCTTCTCTCTCCTGTTGTAGTCTTCAGTCTAAAAAGCTCAATTTTTTTTTAGCTGGGACAGGCCATTTCTGTTCTGGGTTTAATCTGAAATTTTCTCATTTTTTTTCTCTGAGCCCATTTTTTCCCTCACAAATTAGCTTCACATTTCCACACTTTCCCAATGAGTCTCTGATCCCACTTTCCTGCATTGGTTCTATAAACCTGGGCTCAATCCTCCCCAACCCACTTTCCTGTAAGGATGAAGTGTTCAACTCGGCTGGACTCGGCTCTGTTCCAACTCACCCCAACTCGGACCAGGTAATCCTTTTCTTCAAATCAAATGAGTCTTCAATGTTTTTTTATTTTTTATTTTTACAATAAAGGCTGGATTTGGCTTTTTTATGCAATTGTATAGTATTGGGTTATATGAAGTTATGAGCAATGTCTAAGTTGGAATTTTATTATTTTTTGGATGGTTATTCTTGGTGTTTTAGAATTGGATCTTTTGGTGTTTTATTGGATATTTATGTTATGTGTCTGTTTTGTTATGTCATTGCATGTGTAAAAGTGTTTGATTATTTGGTACTCAATCTTTTCTGAGTTGCTTTGTTATTGTTCAGTTTGCATACCTTGATGAATTATAGTGTCTTAAATTCATTTGGAGCTACATTTAGTGGAAATGTGCAGATTTATTGATCGAGAAGCCGTATTTGTACTCGAATCTAAACAAGGAAAGATTTTGATGAAAATGCACTATTTGTTAGTTGTTGTCTGCTTTGTTTCTTGTTTATTATACGTAAATGTGATTGTGAAAGTTTCGAAGATGCCATACTGTTCATCATTTTGATATTTTCTGCTCCTAAACCTTCGTCTTGATAGGTGCGATCTGGTTATATCCGCAAATGGAATGACGGAGAAAATAGCTTCTGGTTTGTTGAATCCGTTTCTGTCCCACTTGAAGACTGCGCAAGAACAAATGGCCAAGGGTGGTTATTCAATTATTCTTGAGCCAGAGTCTGGCAGTGATGCAGCATGGTTCACAAAGAGTACGGTCCAAAGGTTGTAATGAAATCCAGTGCCTCTCTACTATCTAGGGTGTTCTCAACATGTTTGATGAGTGCATAAGTTCGATCTTCTCTGCTAAGCACACCAAGTAGAAAGTGTAGGGTAACACGACTGTTTCGTGCGGTGCATGCTTAATTTCTAATTTGGAATCCCTTCTCATTTTAAAGTTTCAATACAACTGATTTTCTATATTTGTCTTCAAATGTATGAAAAGTGATTACTAAGCCTCATAGGCTCAACATTTCATCTTACAAACCTATGACTGTTGCCAGAATTTTGGAATGCAGTATCTTGTATGCTGCAATGATAATTCCTCTCACTGGAAAACCATTATTCCGTACTAATTTGTGAGGTGAATATTAGGTTTGTTCGCTTTGTGAGCACCCCAGAGGTCTTGGAACGGGTGTACACTTTAGAATCTGAGATTTTACAGATTGAAGAGGCAATTGCAATTCAAGGAAATAATGACACGGGACTTAATCATGTAAGTAAAATCTGTTAGTTCTCAGTGATCTGTATTTGGTATCCGCATAGAAAAGTCAGTCTCAGTTTCTTTGTGGCAGGTAGAGGACAATCATGGAAAACCTGTAGATAGCGTTGAAGGTAATGTTGAAAAGACAACTAAACAATATGTCACACAAAGATTTTCTTATTAGTAAAATAAGACTTTTTTGCCTGTTTCTGTATTCTTTCAATTGTGCACTGGAAAGCTGATATTTGAGTTTTTTACCCTCCTCACTCAACACACTTGATGCAGATAGTTCTAGTGGTGTCCCAGCTTATGCCTTTATCAGGTGCCGACAGCCCCTAACTTCCCTACCATGCTTCACCAAAAACCTAGTTTTTTTTTTTGTCTCTCCCTTATACAAGCTCTGCCTTTGGGGTCTACATAGGAAAAAAGGGAGGGTGTTGAGGTACTAGAGGGGATTACTGGGGAAAGTTTCAAATGCTGCTTCATATCAGAACATGAAGTCTGGTGAAAGTTTCACTGGGCTTGTATCACTTTCCTCCCTTTTCCCACTTATTTTTGTTTCAACTAATGGATGGCAAATACTCAGTCAGCTAAGCTCTGTAATCTGTCGCCATATTTGTTTTTGTTTCTGATTCAAAAGACTGTAATTCCTTCTTTGTTCTCTAGTTAATGGTTCGTCTACTGGATTGTGAACCTCAAATTATTTTTTATAGGAAACAAGCTTTTGCTAGATGCTAGTGAAGAGAAAGCAATTGTCCTTTACCAGGTTTAAATCTGTACCTTTTTATTTCATTTTTTTGTTGTTGTTAGTGTTTCTGATTTGGTTTCTCTTGTAAAACTGGCAGCCTGATGGTCAACCTGAAGCAAATGGATCCACTGCACAAGAGGCAAATTCAAAGTACGTACCATCTCTTTCATATTCTCTTGTGCTGCTCCAAAGACCATGTGCCGTGCCTCTCATGGGTTAAAGTTGTCATGAAAGTAAACTGTTGTTTAAGGTCTCAGCACTTGTGATCTTGAAATTTCGGGTGGCCCTTCGAACCTAAATTCCCTTTGATTATCCTGCTGCCATATATTCATTTCAAGTAAACCAGGGATGCGTATGGGCTTATAGCTCTATCAAATTTTGAACCTCCTCCTCCTTACGTCTCCTTTCTATTCAGTTATAGGGTAGTTATCATTTGCAAAAAAAGAAAAAATGGTGCACCATTGATGTCAGAGAAAAAACAATGGTTTGTATCATCTCTATAAAAGTCTGATGGAAAAAAGAAGTTAAAGGGTCAGCACGCACACGTGCCTGCGTGCATCGTCTCCTACTCACCGACACATTTTCTATTGATAAATTCCATTCAATGGAGGGATATTCAGTTTCCTGCAACTATGCATTGCAGCACAGATTATTGGGATATTCCCTTATTTTCTGTATAACATAAGTGCAACTGCTAATCCATTTATCTAATATTATGGTAGAGTTCATCTTTTAAAAGTCCTGGAGACACGCAGAACTATGCTGCAGAAAGAGCAAGGTATGGCTTTTGCACGTGCTGTAGCCGCAGGTTTTGACGTTGATCATTTGCCACCATTGATATCATTTGCTGAATGGTTTGGAGCTTCACGCTTAATGTAAGTAGAATTTTTTTCCACTGGCCACTTTAACTTTAACATGAGGCAGGATATTTTGTATCAGAATCTTTCCTGATGATGTTAACTTTATCAATCTAACAGGGATGCTTGTAGAAGATTTAAGGAACTGTGGAAAAGAAAGCATGAAACTGGGCAATGGCTTGAAATTGAAGCAGCTGAAGCAATGGCTAACAGATCAGAATTCTCTGCCATGAATGCATCGGGCATAATGCTTTCGAGTGCGACCAACCAACAAGTAACTGCAGGTAGGAGTACAGGTTGTAAGAGGTATACTACTTATAGGTAACTCACCTATTATATTCACTGTTCTCAAAAAATTTCATCATGGAGACCGCGTCTTAAATAATTAGATTGATCATCAATTTCAGTTGTAAAGACAAAATCTAATGTTTTGACTTTGAGAAGGGGCCCCATTCATCATACTGCATGGCGTTAGTATAATCATGTTCACTACTTTTAGGATAGCTGAGATTTTGTCTGCTTATTTGTGCAGAAGAAAAGCCTCCTGCGGAGCATCAACCACCATTAAGCCACCAGGAACACTTTCCTGGCCAGTATCCCCATCAGATGTACCCTCCTTGGCCTGTTCAGTCTTCTCCAGGTGCATTACCAGTGTATCCACCATATCCTATGCAAGGCATGCCTTATTTTCAGAATTACCCAGGAAATAGCCCATTTTTTCAGCCGCCTTATCCGATAGTAGAGGATCCTAAACTCAATCAAGGTCAAAGAATACAGAAAAGGCACTCCATGGATAGCAGTAATGGAAATATTGAATCAAATGATGTGGAATTGGAAAAGGATTTTTCAAAAAGTCAAGAATCAAGAAAGAAGGCTAGCCGCTCAGGTAAAAAACAATCTGGCAGGGTTGTCATTCGGAACTTAAATTACATCACCGCAAAGGGAAAAAACTCTTCAGATAGTGACTCAGCTAGTGATTCTCAAACTGATGAGGACAATGGAGATTTTGAGGGTGGCATTCCTGAGATGAAGGTTACACACTCTCATAAATCCTCAAAAAGGAAAGAAACTGTTCTTATGGAGGAAGATGAAGGGAACTGGCAGGCATTTCAGAATTTCTTACTCAGAGATCCTGATGAAGACAGACGTGAGCTTGACCAAGGCATGTTTTCCATGGAAAAGAAGGGTCAACTGAAAAGGCGACAAAATAACCTGGGGGATGATCCTTTAGTTTCTGGTGGTCGAGATAGGGGAGAAATTCAAGAAGGAAGTACAACAGATATTAATAAATTTAGTGGAAATGTTACCCACATGCAAAAGTCATCAAATGATCAAATGTTGATATCTGCAAGAAATGATCAGTTGATTCATGGTAATGGTCAAATGGATTTACGGTCTACAGAAATAGATGGCATAAGGGGTAATTATAGAAGGACTGCCAGTGACGATTTTATGATTCATGGACATAATAACCAGTCAGGTTTTACAAGTTCTCCCTCGGATCCGCTTGCTATAAATGGATTTGATCGTGCAACCAATGGTTTGGATAGGAGGTCATCTCACAACATGGATGATGATTCATACATAATTCCATTGAGGTCAATTTCACTAGATCATCTCGAAAACAATGACAGAAATGCTATCGACATGGGCTCTGAGTTCCCATCAGCAGCTCAGGTGGAAAACTCGCAAGTTAACTATGAGCCAGATGAATTGACTTTAATGCCTGAGCGTGGTGCAGAAAAGGGTTCAACAGGCTATGACCCTTCTTTAGATTATGAAATGCAAGGTGCTTCTCTGGATAAGAAACATAAGGAAGTGATGAGTGAAAACAAGCAAGGGTCTAAGAAGCCTGACAAGGACAAGAAATCAAAAATGGTTTCAGATACTTCAGATAAGAAGATTGGAGGACCAATAAGGAGAGGAAAGCCCTCAAAACTTAGTCCTTTGGATGAAGCTCGAGCACGTGCTGAGAAACTAAGAAGCTTTAAAGCCGATCTTCAGAAAATGAAGAAAGAAAAGGTTATTTATCATTATCCTATCCGTTTTGCTTTTTCGCAGAGTAAATTTACTAAGACCTTTCCTGGTCTTACTAAATTACAATAGGCTATTCTCCCTTATCCAAAGTAGAGAATTTTTCTTTTTGAAACACTATTTTAGTATCATCTTCTTGACAGTTTTTGTATGCCTTGGACTTGCAACTGGGGTTAAAAAGCTTTTATTTTTGTTGCAATTTTAAAAAGATAGATGAACATTCTCAATGTTTTTGTCACTGGACTCACCGCCATCTTTGTACACTATTTCAAAGTGAATTTTTTTTTTTTCCTTTATTACCAATATTTTAAATAACAGTAAAAAGTATGCTGAAATTTACGGAGGTTAGAATAATTCCTTAAAATCTGAGGGATTTAATTTATTTGTTTATTTCAATTTTCCATAATGCTATTTTCACTTTGAAAAGTAGAAAAAATTGAGTCAGACAACAGTGATTTTGGCTATAAATATCTATCCATCATGTATTGCCCGATAAAAGCACATAAAATGTCTTGTGGAGTTCAGATAATTTTACAAGTTAGCCATGTCCTTGTCGGACACATCGCATGTTAGGACATCAACGTACGTATCAATCTTGTATTGCTCTTTAAATCATCTAAAATGTGTCATAAAACTATGAAGCACTGGAACTTTACCAGGTGGTCCTGTCCACATTATTTTTCTTGCACCTGAACATATTCTTAGACTTGGTATTTTCTTCAAGAAATTTCCCCAAATGAGTTTATGACCTTTTAAATTCAAGAGAGAGAGAGAGATAAAGTTAACAAAGTCAACTATATAACTTTGAATCCTTAGTTAAAAAAAAAAACACATTATAATGTAATTATTTTTTGCTTTCAATTTGTCGATTTATCACTGATCATATTTGTTCTGTATTGTAACTTATTTCCTGGGTCTGGTGTCCATGCCTGTGCAACAAGTGGTTATATATGTTGTAGAATCAGCTTCACATGCTATATGCTAGCCAGTTTATCTGTTTTATTCATAAGATTTTTGAAGTTTTTGCACTTTTTGTTTTCAGGAAGAAGAAGAGATGAAACGGCTGGAAGCTTTAAAGATACAGAGGCAAAAGAGGATTGCTGCTCGAGGTGGTACCATCCCTGCAATGTCACCATTGCCCTTGCTGCAAACCAGGAAACAAGGGCCGACAAAACTATCTCCAAGCACACACAGAGGATCAAAGTTTCGTGATTCAGAGCCAGGGTCATCATCTCCTTTGCAAAGGATGCCCATCAAAACTGGCTCTGTGGGCTCTGCCGATTCTCACAAAACCTCCAAATCCAGCAAACTGAGTACTGGAAACCACTCTGCTGTACACAGGTTAACCCGGTCTGTATCTTCATTGCCTGAACAAAAGAAAGACATTGCTGGTGTTGCAAGTAATCCTGAACAAAAGAAAGACATCGCTGGTGTTGCAAGTAATCCTGAACAAAAGAAAGACATCGCTGGTGTTGCAAGTAATGCTAAGCTATCCATGGCACGGATTCGAAGGTTATCAGAGCCTAAGGTGACTAACGGCCATCATGTTTCTTCAGTGAAGCTGCGGAGTACTGTAACAGTATCAAAGCCAAAAGTTTCTGATGGGCATGAGAGCAAGAAAATATCTGCTATCGTGAATTATGACAAAAGCAAGGCTGCTACTCTCCCAGAATTGAAAATCAGGACACCCAAGGGACCTGATGCTGCCCAGAGCACATCAACGACCAAAGGAGTGACACAGAAAGATGATTCTGTGAAGTCTACCTCTGAAGGTGGTCAACCGAAGGGGAATGATGACAAAATTTCACACCATAGTGATCGGGACGACAACCCAGTAATTGAGAAAACTCTCGTGATGCTTGAGAAACCTTCCATTCCCATTGTACATGCGGAAGAAACTTTGAGGGATGCGAAGGGACAGAATATTAAGGAGAAGACAGAGGTGTCAGAGTATGCTGCTATTCGGGCACCAGTTTCACCACTAACGATTGATACAATCAATAGAGAACCTGCTCGTGACCTATTACAGCAGCAACTTCAGTCTCATGAGGTATGGTTTATCAGATAACCAAAGGATTTTGCTTCCAGTTTTACATTTTTTGTCTATACTGACTGCAACGGACCATGATGGGTTTGATTGCGTCTGAAAAGTTTACAAGCAAGTAATAGTCATTGTTTACAATCTAAAATTGCAATTTCAATAACTGCAACAGAAGAGGAAGATCCGTAGGCTGTATTCATATCTATGGTATTAATTCTTGGTCAGTGTTCCTAACTAGTAAAAGTGCAGTTTTATATGAATCCTTACTATTACCACATGTGAATTTCAAAAGCTTTTTATTTTTTAATTTTAATTTTTATGTTTTTTCTGGTCAGAGATAGCATCAGAAATTTTATTTGCAATTCAATTGCTTTCATTTATTTATTTATTTGTAATATACATCGTTAGGCATTTATCTTTCTTTGACTCTTCAAAAAGAATACAGCTATGAACAATAAGATATATTTAGTTAGTCATATCATAAATCGTGGACCAATTTCTGAGTGGTGTTTGTGCTTTGTGTAACCACATTGATGGATAGGTTACTACGAGTAATATGGAGAAGGAATCGGCAAAGTTTTCAAGCAATAGCACTGCTCCAAAACCATATCAAGCCCCTTATGTGCGAGTTCCTTCTCTGGAAGGTCCATGTACTCAGAATCCTGAGTATGGAAAAGCACCCACAAACTTAAAGACTCTGGCAATAGGCACAGTGACCATAAAAGCACTTGTACCTGAGTCTAGTAACCTTGAAAAGATTCCAGAAGCATTTGAAAAGCCTCAGGCAAAGGAATCATTAAAAGGGTTCAGACGGCTGTTAAAGTTTGGGAAGAAGAACCATGGCTCATCATCAGGTGAACGTAATGTTGAATCAGATAACGTCAGCATGAATGGTACTGAGGCAGGTGATAATGGGACAAACATTGTTTCTTCTAGTGAAGGTAACTTGCATTAGGCCTTGAAAACAAATAAACAAAACATTTTGACAACCGATCACATTCATTATGCGGGCTAGACAGAATTTGAAGTGTAATTAACATTATGGAATGAATAAAATAAGACTAATGAAAATTTGCAGCTATAAACTCCGAATTCATTCTTTGTAAACTCCTAATTCATGCAAGTCCTTGTACCAGTTAAACATTACATTATCCAAATCCATTGTGGATTAAATATTTGTAACACCATCTCTTATAGAATGTCTATTGCATGTGCCTCCGTTTTCTGGTTGTTGTAAACTTACCGTGCGAAAAAATCCATATGTTTTTCCATTTTTGTACTGAGGATACTATAGGTTTCTATAGATGCTCCCGTCTGTTTTATCTGTCTATTAAGTGTTTCAATGTTCATGTGATCTCGTAGTAGTTTGCAATGTGGCACGTAGAGAACTAATGTATTTTTCTTGTGCAGTTCTAGGAACAATTAGTGAATAAAATGTTTTGCTGATGTGATTGATGTGACTTTGGCTCCCGGTTCACCTTGCTTTGTTTCGTTTGCTGTTGTGTGCACGCGCTTTTGATTGCTATCTCTCCTGTGTGTTTTATTTGTCATCACTAAGTCTGTTCATTTATGAAGATTGCAAGTCACTGGTTTGTGAAAAAATCAAAATTTGTAGGTTCACGGGGTGTGGATTGGGTCAATAAGAAGTTATTTATAGAGTCTGATCTCAAATACTATATAAGCTGACACTCATTTTTTTTGTGCTCCATATCAGTCTTTACATTAAAGAATCTGATATCACAAGATGAAACTCCAAATCCCAGCTCTACACAAAACTGTAAGTGTTTATCATTTTTGCAACACGCGTTGCTCCATTCAATTTTTTTTTTTTTTCCTTTTCTTTTTAATGATTCAATAATTTTCTAACCGCGTAGAATTTCATTCATATGGTTACAGCTTCTCGCCATTTCTCCTTGTTGTCACCATTCAAAAGAAAGACTAGCGAGAAGAAGCTGACAACGTGACGATGTGAATGCTTGCGAAATTGAAGACAGAAGCAACAAGGTTTCTTTTATTTTTGCAGCACTTGGCTGCAATCTGAGTCATAAAAGCTCTACAGATTTTCCTCTCCTGTATGTTTAAAAGTAAAATCTTAGTTTTGATGTTGTATAACTTGTCTTTGTACATTCATATTAGTTTGTTAGCGTTGCATGCGGAATTCGTTTGTAGCGCTCCTCTGCGTAATTTGCAAGCTCAACGAGGATTGTTGTTGGACATGGTTTATTGTGGATGGGATTGATGTCGGGTTCGTGGATGTCAGAGAGGGAAAATGCACAAAAATAGAGTTTGTGAGAAGTGGCTTGTGATTTTCTTTTAGATTTCAAGTTTCGACCGAGACAGGGTTGCAAAATTTGTTACATTATATGTCACTTTTGAACTCCTAGTCATGTTTTTCCTTTAGTACGAGCGATATTCGTATATTAATCTACACAAAGGGGAGGGGGAACAGTGTGGGTTCAAGAGGAAGGCAGCAACCACACAATTGCGACCGCAAGTTATGCTCAAGAAATATGTGTTATGTTGCTTTGTAAGAGAATCCCACCACTAAAAATCCACTCTTTCCTTGGTTGAACTAAGATGCAGGAACTTAGGGCGTCTTTTAACCCAAAAAGTGTCTCGTACAAGATGAACAAACGAGTGCCAAACAAATTGTTACCACATGTTAATCAAATCTGATGACCAAGCAAGAAATGCTGCCTCTGCTCATTCTATTCGAAGCTTCCTCCGCCAAATACTCGGAAGCCGTCTGTGGATTTTCGATGCTTCGGATGAGATTCACAGCCTCTTGATTCTTCATTACCTGAAACACGTTATCGTTGATGGATTACTGTCTCTCTAATAGGAAGAACTTGCAGTAAATATGTGCGGGATGATCAAATGTCTTACCTCCCATATGCCATTGCTGGCTAAAATCACAAATTCAGTATCCGGATCAACCCCTTCAACCCCAACAACAAGGTCTGAGCTTTTACAAGTTTTGGTCTTTGCTGCATAGCCCGAAATCACACGCTAAAATGTGAGCATTTCGCACACGTATACGCAAGCGAATTTTAAACACGAGCGTGTCAAAAATGAGGTATGGATACGGCTACTGCTGGACTTGATGATTCGTTTCCGTTGAAGGTCATCAACTTTGTATCCCCAGCATGGCGTGGTCGAATCCAAACCTCATTTTCTTAAACAAGTAAACATTGTCACACCATCTGACGCATCAGTTGGTGAACAAATTTGGCGGCTCCAGGGTTATGAGTCCACGTTACCTCTGAACAACCTGTGTGACCAAATCTTTTTGGTTGATTGCTTCTTCTTGGTGCCTATCTGATGAGCGAAACCATCTTTACACACAACTGCTCTATAGTCTCCCATGTTAGCCAATACAAGCTTTTCCCCGTCCATCACCATCGCGGAAACTGAACCGACTCCGTTCGTCTCCTCCGAGGCCTCTCTAACCTTTGACCTAGCACCAAGAAAGGCTTTTCTCATCGTCTCCTTGCTCTTTCCCCTTATATGAGACTGCACAAAGTTGGACATAAAAAATGAACAATCAACAATTATTTTTCTCTGTTACATGAGTATAAATTCTCCCATCCTATTGCGCACACTCGAGCAACTCTGTAGTTGGTGTACACCAAAGAGAAAATAACGCAAAACCCCGTTCGCATGAGCCGGAACTAATTAACAATCATCTTAATGAAAATTGGATTGTGATTACTTTAACTTGTGCTTAAACTAAAGGAAGGTGTTTCCTATACCTCTTTAGGCTTCTTGTCAAACAAATGTGACTGCATGTACTTGGTAACCCGGTCGCCAACCCGGGCATCGAAAACTCCGAAAAACCAGAGCTCAAGCTCTTCGATTTGCTCTCTCTGAGCCACAATAAAGTCGGAGTTGGAATCGCCATAGGTAGCCGGTGATGTGTAGCTCTCACAGGTGTGATATCCATGTGAGACTGCAGGCATCATCCACGACGGTTTCTTTGCCATGGTGGCCTCTTTCTTCTTCCTCCCCACACCACTTCCCATGAGGAAGCGTTTCAGCTGCAAAGCCCGAAACCACATTTTTTGGTACAATTAAGAAAGGAATGCTACTAGTTAAGGATACATATATACATACATACATATATATATATATGTATATATGTGTGTGTGTGTGTGTGTGTACTCACACATATACACACAAACTTTTGGGTAAAAAATTAGTGATAATGACATGCATTATACAAGGGAACAATGGAAACTCAAAAGTCTTAAAACCGAAAACAAGCAAAAAGACAAAAAAAACACCAACAAAAATGCTATTTAACATCTATATGTACCATCATGTCTCTATGGGATACACATGTGTTGGTGGACTCTACATTTATTAGAGAGATGATACAAATAGATGATAAGTTTAGCACTACTTAAAAATCAAACAGTAACGTTTAAACAACATTGCTACGTCCAGGTTCGAAAATCAAACTTTGTATATGGTAATTCCATAACAATTGTAAGGTAATTCCATAATAATAATAATAATAATAATAATAATTATTATTATTATTATTATTATTATTATTATAACAACAATAATCACTTTTCTTTTTTTTTTGTCATTTCCAATTTTTCAAACACCATTAATTAACATCTTACATAATCTAGCACCACCATAAAAGTTATCAACCAAAACTGAGAAACCCGGAAATAAGATTATCCAGATAGTCCAAGAACACGATCAAAAAGACTAAATAAATGCAGTTTTTCAAGAAAATGGAACATGTATATAGGAGAGTTCAAGCGCTAACCATGAAAACATGTGCAAACTTACATTTGGCTTGATCTGAATATCTTTAACACCCATGAGCACCCCTGAAATATGATTAGGGGCCATTTTATCTTTAGCACTCATGAACACCCCTGAAATATGATTAGGGGTCATTTTATCTTTAACGCCCATGAGCATCCCTGAAATACGATCAGAGGCCATTCGGTGATTATCTAGTAGACGAAGAAGATAATCACCTTCAGGCCAACAAAAAAAGAAACAAGATAAATCACTTGAAGGGGAAGAATTTTTTAGAAATTGGAAATAATGGATAAATAGAGAAGAAATTAAGAGCTAAACTTGGCATATGTGATGGTTTGCCAGTTTTGTTGGTAATGTAATTATAATTTGGAGCTATTTAAAGTCAATGAGGAGTCTTAAGCTGGTTTTACATTCATCTAGAGACACCCTAATTTTAGGGTTAATGCATGTATTAAAATAGAAAATTTATTATCTTTAATCATCTCTCAATCTTTTTTTTTGGTCAAAATCATCTCTGAATCTGTTAGCAAGAAATTATAAAATTGTCACTGCCCATTTGTGGATATCATGGTAATGGGAATTATGTAGTTTCTGCGAGCATATTCATTCACCTTTACAATACATGTCTCACATATACAAAGACTACAAAATTTCTTCGATACAATCGATATTTTCATAGAAATATTCAAAAAATCAGATAAAGATATGGAAATGGGGGGCGAAGTCTAAACTTTGCCTCATCTCGAGGAACTCTTATTAAGGCTAAAATCGACAGATATCGTAGATATTTCAGACACATATGTTAAAGATCAGATAAACTCTTATATTTCATCAAAACTAATATTTGACAATCCCTAATGCTTCATTTTGTAATTTTCATCATTTTCATTAAAAACAACCAATACTGTTATTTGATATATTCGTCGATATTTTCATAAACTTGCATAAATGTGAGTCAAACCAATAACTTTATTTCACATCTAAAGCCAAAACAAATGGTTTTGAAAAAAATATAGTAGCTTAACAACAAAACCTCAGAATGATCATGAAGATTTTCGTTCAGCTTATTTTATTGATAAATTTGGCCAACTAACTATTATAATTTCAATTTGGTGACCCACTTTAATAGAAAGTCTTTGAAGTTTCTCCCCTCCTTTTTTTAATAACTGAATTATAGAGTAATTTTAAGCTTTAATGGTTCACACCTTTTCAACTCCATAAGCATCTCCAAAAGGAGTCTTTATTTAAGGACTCCGCCGTTATATTTGAGTACTCATTTCAAGACTTAAACGAAATTTTTGTGTTCTTAAAGGAATATTACCTCTAATGGGAGTCCTTATAATATAATCCCTAAATTTGAAGTTTTTATGATTTTATATGATAATTTGATTGGGTGCACATTTTTTGTTTATGTTAACCTTTTTTTAATTAATTAAAAGCATTTAAAGCATTAGAAGCTTCAATTAAGATTATGGGTCCCATTCTCCATTCAAGATTATGTTTTTGTGCAGCTCCTATATATGGGTACGTACACTATATATCTGGTAAGTGCCTATGCTTTAAGAACTCACTTTTTCGATCTATTGAAGATTCATTTTGTAATATACTTTTACAGATTACCAAAAAAAAGAAAAGAGTAAAACACATAATTCAGTCATAACACATAAAATTTTAAACGCGACTTTTATGTTAATATATGACACGTGTTGTTTGCTAAATAATTCCGTATATTTCAGTCTTGACACTAGGATCATTTTTCCTTCTTGTTCTTTTGGGTTTTGTAGAATTTGGTGTCAGAATCTAGAAGTTTGTTTTTCATTTGTAGCACCTCACCATCAACGGCATTTCCACGATATTTTAGTAATATCGTGAAGTTAAATCTAACTTTGGAACCAAAATTCAAGATATAGATTTGAATTTTATAATTTTCTAATCAAACAAATGGTTGAATTGGGAACGACGGCAAGAAGAAGGCCCCTTGAATTTTATGATTAGAAAAACAAATGGTTGAATTGGGAACGACGGCAAGAAGAAGGCCCCTTGAATTTTATAATTTTCTAATCAATTAGGAATGATGTAATACGCTTGAGGTTTCAACGTAAAATTAATTTATAATTTGAGGAATTGGCTGAAGTCTTGGGACTTTATTCTCACAATTTCACATGCAGTAGGTCCCGACAATATAGCGATCGAAGCGTGGAAGGTTATGGGAGAGACGGGTATTGCATGGCTCACAGACCTTTTCAACAAGATTTTAAAAATGAAGAAGATGCCAAATGAGTGAGAAAGAGCACTTTGGCGCCTAGAATAACGGTGACATACAAAATTATATGAACTATAGGGGTATTAAGTTAATGAGTTGTACAATGAAGTTTTGGGATGGCGTAATTCAACATAGACTAAGGTAAGAGATAGGGGTCTCAAACAATCAATTTAGGTTCATGTCAAGGCGCTTGACCATGGAGACAATCTTTCTCTTATGAAGATTGATGGAACAATATAGAGATATGCAAAAGAATTTGCACATGGTTTTTATAGATTTAGAAAAAGCATATGATAGTGTCCCCAGTAAATTTTTTTTTGGAGGATTCTAGAGAAGAATTGAGTACGAGTAGCATATATCTAATCAAAAAAGGATATGTTTGATGAAGTAAGGACGTCAATAAGAAATCATGAAAGATAAACTGAAAGCTTTCCATAGCCATAGGGTTACACCAAGGCTCAACTTTAAGTTCTTACCTTTTTGCATTGGTTATGGATGAGTTAACAGGATATATTCAAGATGTTATCCCTTTTGTGTATGCTTTTTGCAGACAATATAGTGTTGATAGATGAACTCAGGAGGGAGTAGCAAAGCTTAATCTTTGGTGGGAAGTGTTAGAATCTAAAGGTCTTGGCATAAGTAGAGCAAGTTTAGTGGGAATGAGCATCCAAATGAGATATGGGTGATGATTGGAGATCAAGAAGTACAAAAAATCGAACGCTTTTCGCTATCTTGGATCTATCTTGCAAAAGAACGGAGAATTGGATGGAGATCTCAACCATAAAATACAAGTTGGATGGATGAAGTGGAAAAGCGCATCAGGTGTGCTGTGCGACCGTCGTATGCTACTAAAGCTTAAGGAAAAATTTTATAGGACAACAATAAGGCCAATAATGCTTTACGACACTGAATGTTGGGTTGTCAAGCATCAACACAGGAAAAATAAATTAGCTTAGCAGATATGAGAATGGTTCGTTGGATGTGTGGGCACATGATAAAGGACAAAATTAAAATCAGAGATATCTAAAGTGAAGTAGAAGTAACTGCAATTGAAGATAAGATGAGAGAAAATTAGTTAAGGTGGTTTGAACATGTGAACCGAAAAGATAATATAAAGATTAGGAGGAGAAAAATTGAGTGTTCATTTCTTCTTATTAGAGTGTCTATTTATAGGCTTACGATTTACATAGAAAATGTCTTAAATAATTATATATTACATATTGACTCATAATTTAATAGCCATTTCATAATAATAGGGTAAAATGTTGTTTGACCACTATAGAAAGTTGGTGACTTCTGTGGTGAACAATGCATAAGAGGCTCTTGGGTCAGTGCAGGTCCAATGTAAAATGAGGCCCAAGAATATTCAAACGAGGCCTTAGCATATAGATCTTAAAATAAGAAAAACTAACGAAAATGAATTCAAAATTTTAAGTTTTAAAAATAAGGACAAAATAAAGGGTAAAGTGAATAGTACTAGGATTGACTTTTTAGTGTAAAAATATGATTTTTCTTTAAAGTGAACAGTACCGTAAGTTTTTCATTAAAACTCCCCTTAAAATAAGAACAAGTGAACAACCAATCCATATACTCTAGCAGACAGATTACATTGTTATGCTTAAATTTTGCTTGAGTATTGAACATTTGAAACTCTCCTCTTTTTGTAAGTTAAACTCAATGATGGTAATCATACTTTAAAAGACTAACAACATGTTTGAAAGTATTTTTAAAATAACCAAAAAATTTTTTGGTTAAAGTGTTTTTGGGTGTCAAAAGCATTTGAAGTGCATTTTGGAAGAAACACTAGTTAGTTCTTACAAGAAGCACTTCAAGTGTTTTTTCAAGATTCACTTGTAATTTTACTAAAGATTAGTTCAAAAAGCACTTTCATCAAAATTGTTTACAGTAATTTTAAAATCACTTCCAAACAGAACCTAATCCACATGGCTTTTTATCATTTTTAATACATTTGATGTTATCTACACTAAGCGGTGGGGGAGTGGGCTAAACCTCACATTAGACTAACCATAATAATTTTGTTCAAAATTACCTTTGGCGAGATTCGAACTTAAGACCTCTCACTTACAAGTGAAGAATAATATAATTAGGCCGTAATACTAAGTAATAATGATAATTATACTGATTGATACTCAATTGAAAATGGAGAGTAAGTTGACATTGAAAATTCTAAAAACTAACTATTTGTATTTTTAATAAATAGGCTATCCTTTTCAAGTTGGTTTTGAGTTCAATTTGTGTAAACAGTTCCACTAAACAAGAATTTTCAAGAACAAATTTTGAATTAAAAAAAATTAAATTCAAGTTAAATACCAAACAATCTTTTAATTGCTCCCCGCGAAAGAAAAACATATATACATACAAAATAGAAAATAGAAATGGTAATTTCCAAAATATAAGGATCCTCTTTGGGAGGATCATGAGATCCTTAAATCGTGTTCGTTCATCGTACATCGTCCATCGTACAGCTAGAAAGTAATTTAAATATTTTTATTTAAAATTAAATATAAATAGTATCTGATGAAAACTGATCGCACGATATATAATAAACGAACACGATTTAACGATCTCCAATATCCACACAAAAAGAGGATCCGGAGAGGATCCTCGTTCATTTCCAAAAACCTTTGCAAAACCCCTCAATTCCCACCAGAGAGAAAAAGAAAGAGAGCGGAGGCGAAGATGGCCCTCTCTCGTCTCCTCCTTCCGCAGCCATGGCATCATCATCATCTCCCCAAAACAGGTAAAACCCACTTCACCCAAAGCATCCTTGTTACTTTTCATCCAACACATTTTCTCACAAAATCGATTATATGTACCGTTTCAGCGCTTCCCATATCGACAAGATGGTGTTCTTCTTCGTTGAGCGGTGCGGCGGAGAAATCGTCGGGTTCCGAGAACTCAAAGGAGAAGGAGCGAAGAGCTGCAGCGGCTGATAAGTCAGATAACAGCAAGTGAGATTTTTTGAAACCCTGCAAAAGTTATTATTCCATTATATGTGTGGAGGAATGAACAATTCATGAAATTAGCCAACATTAAATTGTAGAACGATTCATGAAAAAACCCCAAATTGTAGAAAACCCGTACATTAAGCCCGTGATTTAGCACACAATGCCGAAAATGTAAAACCAAATTATCTTGTTGATCGAGTACATCAAGCATGTGGCGTGCCAACTATGCAAAAATAGTAATTCTGAACTACCCTAAAGTCTATGATAGTCTCCCTAAGTCTGTGATTGTCTCAATGCGGATGATGATACACGTGAAGAATCAATTGTAGATACAAACATAGGAAACGTTAGCCCGAACTCCCCATTTTTTGTAGATATTGCCAAATGGTATAAAAAATTACTCCTGGGAAATTTCATTTAGTGCTCAAGAGAGTCCGAGCAACCAAATAGAGATCAGAAAATTGTGTGCAGAACATATAGGCGTAAGCAAAAATATGCATAGTTGAGCAAAATATGTGCAGTGTATGCAGGCTTGCCATATACTCACGTTCTGAAATATTTTGGAAAGTAAAAAATACACGACTTATGGTACTTTCTGTAGTTTGCATTTTATTTTAGTTATTAATTAATTTGTGTGTTTTGGGGGATTGGCGTGGGAAGGTGTTGTGAAGGTGCAACTTCATCAGTCAATTGTATTTATAATGTGTTTGCCTGTATCTTATAATCGATCTTGGTTGCTAAGCCTTTGTAAAATTGGATTTATAGATATATGGAGATGCATAACAAAGTGGGAGGATCTTGGGATGCTCTGAAAGACATTTTTACTAATGTGAGGGAAAGAATGCTGGGAACTCCCCGATTTCAGAAGCAACGAACTATCAAAGCAATTGACTCCGCATCTGATAGGACAGTTCCGGAGGTTATTAAGACAAAGAATAGTCCACATGACACTGCAAATGATCAACCCAATTGTAGTATTCGAATGCCAAAAGTCACAAGAGACTCTGACGGTTTCAAGGAGAATGTCTCAATGAGTCTAAGAAATGATATAATTGGGGAATGCTCTTCGTTTGAAGTACATGATGCTACAGCTTCTAAACGAGTCGAGGTGCATAAACATATAGATAGTACCGAGCTTGGCAAGTCTAAAGGTACAGCTCAGGCCTCAGGAGGTGTACTTTGTTCTTCAGAGAACTTGGCTGGTGTCATTGTGTCTGATGCTAGAAAGGAGCATTATGGTTCAGAAAATGTAGAGAATAACTCAACAAATGTGTCATCGAATATAAGGGGGGAAGAATCTTTGAGCAGTTTTATTGGTGTGGCTGTATCTAATAAAAAAGGGAAACATGTTGGTCGTAAAACTGTTGAAAATGGTGCAAGCGGAAGTTTAGTTCAATCATCTGAGGCCTTCATGGATTCTCAAATCGATGAAAGATGTGTTACAGAAACTGCAGCTTTGAATATAACACGGAAAATATCTTCCAAGGATATGGGTCAATCAGAAGCCAAGCCTAAATCACACAGAAAACTAGAGGAAGCCGTGTCGGACAACATTGGGGTTCTCAAATCAGAAACTGAGTTCCAGTCCTGCTTAACACATCAGTTACCTGGTGAAGATTCTAGGATATTGCAAAAGGATGTTGCAAATGGATTCACAGAAGTTGGAAATCGAAACCGTCAATATGAGAAAACAACTTCAATATTTGATCAAACACGTACTGTAGGTACTGATGTGGGTAAAATGCCTGCTTTATCTAAAAAGGTGGGGTTGGCAGACATGTTTATGAGGACAATGAATGGTCAAAAAGATGGAAAACTGGCCAGTGAAAGGAGCGATGGTTTGTTGGCTTCAAATGGACTTTTGGGAGTTTTAAATGAAACAAATGAAACAAATGAAACAAATGAAACAACTAGAGATGAAGAAGATATGGGAAAAGGATTCAGCATCAATGGCTTAATTGGCTGCATTAAGGAGCTTCCTAGGGAATCCTTATTTGTTAAACCTCAGAACTGTGCTATCCTCAACAAGTCTGATGACATCATTAAAAACGGAGGCTCCGTTCCAAAGGTTCCAAGCCTTGCTGATTCACATAAGCGTGATGCTAAAGGGAAAGAAAGTTCGTCGAGAGGCCATGCCATGGGCAAGGGGACTAACTCTGTCAGTGGGAGTGAAGAACAACCATGTAGGGAAACCCCTCCCCTGACACAGACATATTCCATATCTGAAAGTGACAGTGATGACTTGAAAGTTGCATCTCCAAAAAAGTCAAAACAAACCCGGCAATTCCATCTTCCAACTGGTAAGGAAGGCTTCGAAAGAAAGGTATTGGTGAAATTTTTGCCTAAAAACGTAAAAGAAGGTAGTGTTCTTGATGTTCTTTGTTGTTGTGGGGACATCGTGAAGATACAGCTGCTTCCCTTAATCGAAGGAAGCAATTTCAGAAATGCTTGGGTTCATTTTAAGGTATATGGCAAAATGCTTACTTAAGGTTAAAATGTCCCTTTATTTTTTTAAACCAAAAGTATGTCCTTTTGTTTTCCAGTTACGGCTCATCATGTTCACACGTTTTTGTTCATACTGCTACAAGAAATTGAGAAAACTGTGAGTCTTATTATTTGTAGCTGAAATGACGAACTGTTCCCAACTCTGGTTGTCCTGAAGACAACTCATGGAATTGTGGCTGGTTGCATTGTATCTCGTAAGCAAAATCTAAGCCATTTCACAATTCTCTTGACTGTCCTTGGTATTATTGCAGACCCAGGAAGGATTACAGAAGGCTCTCGGGAAAACTGACCTCACTGTAAGAAATATCGACGCCTTTGTTGAGGCGGCTTCTTCAAGAGATGTGCCTAATAAGGGTACCGTTCCGAACCTGATTGGTGATCCTAAAGTTCCTACTGCATTGGTAAAGAATCCCACACGAACAGTTGTGATTAAACAGTTGACTGATGATATAAGCTCACATCACCTAAAAGAAGCTCTTGACTTCTGTGGAAGTGGCATATCCGGCGTTTTCTTGGGTTCCTCAAGCTCTGTTGCTTATGTGGAATTTGAGGTGAGCTTATTTACCCTTTGCTTCTGTATTTTTACTGAATAACAAAGCATCATGTTACCAAAACAAAGAAGGAAAAAAAATTATAAACCCATTTTCTATCGTTCTTGAAGTTAAAAAGTGGATAAAGGCTTGGGTTCCCGTTGTTCCGACTCTTGCATGTTAAACTATTGTTTCGCTGTGAATATTTATTTCACCTGGCTGGATACTGAATGAATCTTGTATTAAATTTTAGTGTTAAGCTTTCTCATCATAATATCATATTCTGGAATTCATCCTTTGAGTGCTTGATTTCAGACAGAAGAAGCCAAAGAGATGGCAATTACAGCACATACTATACGAGTTCAAGGAAAGCTTCTACCGATCTATAGAATTGATGTGCCAAGAACAACTGTGGTGAGGATTTCAAATTTCGACGAAACAGTATCACTGACACAAATCCAGCATATATGTACATCCCGCGGGGGGATAAAGCGTGCGAAGGAGAGATCCAAGGGCATTGTGGATGTGCAGTTCAAGCTTGCTGAATGGCCTAATATGTGGACCATCCTCAACAGGTAGTGTAATGCATATAAAGTGGAAGATGTTCATCGCCTTCATCCATTAAATGTTTCTGATATAGTCCGTCTGTCCCTTGTTTCTAGCCTGAACGGACTGAGATTCGAGGGCCACCGGTTGATCGCGCAGCCTGCACCTGTTTTCCCTCCGGAAGTCCTTCAAGCCCTTTGGAGTCAGCCAGACGAAAGAATTCATGTCCAATCTGTTTTACGCAGACTAATCCGCGACGCTGAACTAAATGTTGAAATCACTAACGTTGCTACCAAAGTTTATTTTGATTGAGTTATCATTGCAGTCTTTCATTCCATAAACTTTGTGACAAGTTCAAATTTGGCCACGCAAATTTGACATGTATAAAATTGTTCTAGGTTTAGACCATCATCTTCTTCCTCCTCATCAATACCAGTCTTCAAACCCGTAACCATGAGGATTTATGCTCGCGCGCTTACCACAAGGCTGGGAAACAGACTGGTTCAAGGTTGATTAAATAGAGACTCCCGAGCGATGCAGCAACCAAACATGTATTGGTTGTGCACCCGCAACAGAGAACCTAAAAAACGCAAAGTAATGGTCTCGAAACAGACACTGTTCAAGAATGAATCTACCTCAAGACGACAACAAAATGCAGTATGACAGAAAATTCATCCAATAAAAAGTTCTCCATCTGTCAACAATATTGGAAACTGCTCTTGAAAACAAAATTCGATCGAAGATAAAGAAAGGGATTACAATCACACTACATTGAAAAGATTCCATAACAAAATTGTAAACTTCACGACCGAAATTGCTTAAGCTGTAGCCTTTTTCAATTTTGCAAGCTCGCTCCTGACCAGTCCGGCCCTCTGCAAATCAGGTAAACATGTTAGTTTGGGATGGTTCAACATGACAAGGACAAGAAAATAACAGTAATCATCTAAATGATTAAGATAAATAACGTCATGGTAAGGAGCATAACCAACCTTAATCTTAGCCAACATGAGCTTGAATCGGTCAAAGTCGTTAAGAGATGCTCTTCTCTTCTGAACAATCAGTTTTCTACCCCACGAGCTGTTCTCCCACTTCTTCTTCACATCTGCCAACATACATACAATTATGAAAAGAAAACAAAGGCGCGGGAAAGAAAACAAGACTATCATTATTTATGGATAATGGAGTGAACCAGCGGCTTCCATCGCGGCAAGCAATTCCTTCTTCTTGGGCACCCTCTTGATATCAATCTTGATGTCAGTGAGTGAAAGTCTCTTGAAGTTCATTTGCGACCTCACCATATTAGGAGCATCGACAAGAGCCTACAAAGGACAAAAAGCAGAATTACGAAATCAAAACCATGATATACACAAATGAATTCAGTGTCGAAGACACAAATAAACTGCATAATATGAATGAAATTCTATGAAAGATCAGTAAACACATGAGAGGTGGGAACAAGTTCGAGTTGGAGCCCAACCTGACACCAACTGAAATATTTACAAAAATGACATTAACCCGAACAAAAACCCAGAAAACAAAAACTTCAAAAGGGACTATAAAAAATTGTGCAAAGAGCGTGAAGCTTCAGAACTAATAACTGGATCCACATTTGCATTTTCAACAAAGATTTAACAATAACCGTCCATGTTCCTTCTAAAGGGGAACTCCACTGAAGCAGATTTCAGTACAGAAATACAGAGCAACAACGTGGGCGATACAAATTCCGAAAACCCTAACCGCATTCAAATACACAGTGAAAATTCACACGCCCATAGGTTCTAACACAAGCTTTGATTTACCTTCTCATAAGGTACAAAAACACAAATTCCCAATACTCATTTCATGAATTTATTAAAATAAATATCATATAAAACCACATATCAAGCATAAATCTGAAGAAATAAAATACAGGCAATTGAAAAAAAAAGGAATGCAATTCTAAATTATTTACAGAAAAGTAAAAGTGAAATTATGATATACAAAAAAGGAAGAAGGGTACCCTGTTCTGGTCAAGGACGTCGACGATGACGACGAGCTTCCCATAGTCCTCGCCGTAGTTGACGAGAGCCACCCTTCCGATCTCGACGTACCTCTTGAAAGGCTGTCCAAAAAAACACAAACAAAACAGAGTGAGATCAAAAAATAAGAACGAAACAAAGTCGCATTGAGAGAGAATATAGAGGAGGAAAACGCCATGGATGAGAAGGGAAGGCTCACCATTTTTGGTTCTGGTGAAGTGTGTGATGTGTGAGGACTTCCGAGGAGGCGGAGCTTTGAAGAGAAGAGAAAATGGTAGCGGAGGATTAGGGTTTTTCTTATGGTCTTTGTAGGATGCTGTGGACCGTTCGATCCTCTTTAATCTTGAGTTTGGTTCGGAAATTGGGTTGGCTTTTGTTATCACTTTTGCTGCTAATGGGCTTTTACATGAACATCAAGTACGGCCCAAAGTCATCTAGTTGGGTCATTCTTCAGGGGCTTTAAAACCATTTCTAATCGAAGGAGGGCCAAATGACTCGTTTTAACCATCCCACCCTCTAATAAATTAATATTTTAATTAACAGTGCATGACCATATTTCTTACCATCTCCAACCGAGAGCCAGGGCAAGCATATTCCTGTCACAAAAAACCATCTCCAACCGAGGGCCGAAGGGCCAAACATAATTTATTATTTTAATTGAATTACTATGGTTTTAGCCTGGCCCTCGGTTGGAGACAGTTTTTGGGCTATTTTGGGCCTCTGGCTCTCAGGACCCTTCGGTTGGAGATGGTCTAAGGATGTAAAACATATCAGACCGAACTGGTCTAATGACATGTATACTAATCTGTAATTCGCACAATGAGTTTGAATTGAGGAGTTGGGTTTAGGAGTAGGGATGTCAATGGTTCTATGATTACTATCCTTATCCTTTGTATGTATTTTTCCTTCATATGCTTTGTGTGTGGGCATATGCTATAAAAAATTATAATTAGAATTAGCATATGCCCACTCACAAAGTGTGTGTGAATATATATATTTTTTTAAATGAAGGGAGAGAAGAGGTGAGAAGAAGAGAGAGAGTGTGTGAGAATGGGATGAGAGGTTTTTTTTTATTTTTTTATTTTTTAATTTTTATTTTTTAATATATATATTAGAGATGTTAAAATCATATGTAGGTGATGCTTTATAAAACAAAAATAGCAAAATTTGCATTCTTGTGATTCTTAAATTGCTCATAATTTTTATTTTTAGTCAATTTTAATCAGAGGGTTAGAATAGTGGTTTTGTGGAGTTTTAGTTGACAACCAGAGTTCTATTAATATGTAGTGTTTAGATAAAATATTCAACTTGAAAAATCTGGACTATTCATAAAATTAAAATAATAATTATGAATAGCAAATTCAATCATCTAAAGTGCTTTCTTAATCAAATCGCAAAATTATTTTTCGTGAAAGAGTTGGAAGCAAACTACATTTTTTATTTTATTTTATAACATATATTCCAAACAAGGTGGGGTTGGTGGGTTGGATCAAAGGCTAAAATCACCCAACCGAACACTATATTTGAAAATTTCCTTCATACCTGACTCGTTAGGGGCAAAGCCCTACAGAGATTCAAATTCATGGGGAAAATTGTCATCCCTACTAGTTTGCCATAATTGGAAAAATATTGTTGATATGTATATCTTTCCAACCTGATGCACCTAATAAGAGGAGGCCACGTGGAAGCAAGCCTGAAACAAGGGACCAAGAAAAAGGTAATATGGCTCACAAGGATTCATCCATAGATATAGCTAGTATCCCAGCAAGAAGTGGCCGCTTGAAACAAGAAATAGGTCGGCAATAGCTGGATGGTGGACTTGGCGGATGGCTTGGAACACTTGAAGGACCATTCCAGAAGGGAGAATGGCAGAACTAATTGTTCGGGCTAGATCTGTCCCTCACACAACTCCCCTGGGTCTTGCCTGTCGGGCAAGATTTGCTGCTTGGTGTATTGCAATATGAGTTTGTTATTACTTTGAATAGTGCCTTTATGGAGCCTTTGTTGAGGCTCTCAATCAAAACTAATATGGGTATGAGCGTGTTATCGTTTTCTTTGTATAACGAATTGTTCTTTTTTGGTTATTAAATGGATTGATTACTTGCGCCACAAGATTTTTAGACTTCTTAGTTGGATTGTTTACAGATGGGTCCTCATGGAAAAGTACTATTTGCTTAGGGTGAGTTGCCCTCTATCACTTCTCACTTCTCACATAGGCTTGTTGCCTATTTCTTGGCAAAAATGATTTTCAATTCTTCCTGGGCTGCCAATTGTTCGAGCCCAATCTTCTTGCTACTTTTTGCGTTCTTGGGCCTTCAATCGCACTAAGCCCAACATTAAATATCCACGTAAACGGTTCCCCTTTAATCATTGTTAAGTCTGCTAATCATGACATTGATAATGATTAAAATCAACTGCATGCCAAAACTAGGTATTAGCACCTCTTAATTAGCCATTTTAAATAAACGTTTGCACTAACCCACAATTTGCAACATTACTTACCTACTCGTTAAATAACTTCAATTTCACTCTTTTTGGCCACTTCCTTGAACAAACTTCAATTTCACTCTTTTTGGCCACTTCCTTGAACAAACTTGATTCTCTGAACTATCAAACTCTCTTGAATTTTTAGCCGTTTCTTGCCTCGTTTTCTAGCCACTTTTTTCACTCTTTTTTATCGAATTCAACAATGTCTCCCAAATCGTGCCCTGCGTACGAGTCTGGAAAAGGGATTTTCACTCTTCGTCGTAGACTCAACGGCTTTCATCGTCATTGGCCTGGCCTTAATCTGCCCATTTTCTTCAAGGAAGGGGGAGTGCATTCATTAGGGCCCGCCTAGACTACCAAAGTTCCTATTGCTGTGGAAAGCAACATGCCTGTTGCCAACTGGTTGACTCCCAATCCTTACACCTCTGAAGCAGGAATTTCTGCTTCAAAGTGGTTTCCCCTCAATGAAGGATAAAGCCTGGTCCAAGTGGGTGGACAAATTAGAGCCTATCTAGAGGAAGAAATGGATGGCAAATGACATCTATGAGCTTATCAAGATGTCCAAGACTACTATCCTCATCAAGCACGAGCTTCTCTCAATAGCTCTCATTTTCTGGAACACAAGGACTAATACTTTTGATTTCAGAGTGGGTCCCGTGTCTCCCACCATTTTGGACATGGCTTAGGTCTTTAGTTTAAGGTCATGAGGTAGGTGTGTGGACATTACACATGATTGATCATCACCATCACATCATGTTGCTGAAGGCTCAGAGGCTTCTCAGTCTATCACCAGCTTGGATTGTAACTCGACCACCTTTAAAAGTTATGGGCGCGTGCTTCATCCCTTTTGCCAATTAAATGTTCAACCTGCCTTCCCCCACTGCTGACCCAGCTCAGGAGCATATGTACTTTCTCCTATATTGGTTGAATAAACATGTGTTCCCCAACAAATCCAAATGAGTGAGGCTGGAATGGATCCCTTTGGTGGAGGCGCTGCATTCCTTTGACAATGTCGCCACTAACCCCTTCATTCTAGCACATATCTATCATTTGCTTTTTGAGATGACAAAGGACCAGCCCTTTAAGACCAACGTCAATGGAGCTACTTAGATGGTGTAGCTCTGGCTTCAATGGTATTTCCCAAAATTGCGGGCTTCAAACTTGGTGTTTCCAGGGGAAGTAGCTCTCACTCGAATTTTGACAAAGGACTCCACCACCAACCACTCTACCTTAGCCTGCTTTTATTTCTTCAGAATATGTAAGATTAAGGCTGATCTTGAGTGGGGTGCCTCAATGCTTAGGAGATACCCTTGGATTTTGGACAACCTCTTCCAGGATTCCTTTGGGGAGAATGTTAACAGCTTCTGTGAGGAGAAATTCATTAGCTGGATCCAACAAAGGGATTTTGCATAGGGAGTAAGGAGTAACCAAGCGGGCTATGAATGCGGCCTGGAGGTCTACCACCCCAACTTCTATGTAGACAATTGGGGTTTAGACATGCAATCCCAGTCCCCTTCTTTGATTCAGTTTAGTGTGTAACCTTCTATCGCATTCATTCTTCTTCAGAGGCTACGATTCGAGTGAGCAGGCGTAGCTTGGAGTAATAATCAAGATAGCTCATAAGCGTACGACCCTTAATTTTGAGTGCACATCACTGTTCACCACTTAGTGAGAGGCTAAATGGTTTAGGAAATATGATGAAGATGTCAGAGAAACCCATGATAAGATCTTCGGGCAAGTTTTTTTCAAGTCATTTTCCAAGAAAGAAGAGTTTGAAAGCTGGAAGGAGGTCATCAATCAGAAAAACCAACTTCTACTGATAGGTAATCTACATTGTTGCCTCTTTCCTTTACTTCATATTTTCATGGTTTGTGATTGCTAACTCTCTCCTTGATCTTACAGCCCAAGGTAACTTTAATGAAGCAGGTGTCGAGATAGAAGAAAAAGAAGAGGCTACTGATGCCTTGGTTCTTCAAAAAGTTGCTGCAGAGGTAGCTAGGTAAGAAACTGGCTTTAGCCATGTTCCTGAAGATGCTGGGAACATCTCTGAGATGTTCAGTGAGTCAGAGACAAAAGCTGGGCCCGAAGTAGAGACTAGGGCTTATCGTCGAGTAATGTATGCTGTTGTAGAATCTTTTGATTCTAATCCTGAGGGGAGGTCTCAGGCTAGACCTGATCCCCCTACTCCAAGAGCCACTCCAACTAAGAAAAGAACCAGGTCTCAGACCTCTCAAGTCTCTAAGTCCCCTTTTGCCCTCCTAATTAAAGTGGACATCAAAAAACAGAAGTCTGCCAATAAGTGATTCAAACTTGATTTTCCTTTATTTAATTTCATCTCTTTAAGTTTTGAACTGATCATGTTCTCTCTTGTGATTAGGACCTACTATTAGCAAGAAGCTTGATTCTACCCCCAAGAAGATGAATGCAGGTGTGGAGGGGCAGCAAAGTGATAATGAGGTTATTTATAAGATCTTAAAGGAGTTGAAGGTAGTTTTCTTGAACTTTTAGTACTTAATTACTTCTAAAATTCATCTCTTGTACTCAACTAGTTCTGTTGTTTTCCAAAACAAGCTTCCAAAGCAGAAATGACTTCCTAAACCGAGCCCTCTTTACCTCCAACCCGACATGTGCCCCTTTCTTATCCTCAGGTTAAGCCTTCAGTCGGGCGAGCACCAGCTCCTTCTTCTTCTTCCATTCCTTCAACACTGGTAGTGACCCCCACCTCCCAATCTAATCTAACAACTATAGAGATGCTTCACTTTGTAGAAGGTGATAGTACCTCCGTAAGTTCTTTTTTCTTAAGCAATTGTAAGATTTTCTTAACGTCTTTTTACTTTGAATTTATGCTTGGTATTCTGTCTTTGCCAGCCTTTCCCCTTGCCAGAAGCTACCAATCATCCAACATTAACCGCTAAGGAGCCCATAGTCCTTAAGATACCAGTTGTCTCAGAGACGACTAGTCCCAGGGCTTCTCATGCTCATACTTAAGCAAGCCAACCAACTTCCTCCCAGGCAGCTACACCAACACATCTTCCTCCCAAAGCACAAGGCCCCCTACATACAAACCTACTCCCGATCTTGTCTTTTCCTAATTCAGGTCAATATTGCTCCATTAATTTGTCTTTTTTTCTTTTTAATAGTGATGTGAAAATTAACTTGGCACACAAATTAAACCCTGTTTGTGACAATTGTAGTATATATGCAAGTAGAGATCGTTCTAAACCGGGGATTAACTAGGGATGCTAATCAACACAAATAAGACTCAAAAACACTAAACTAGACTCTATAGACTCAAAGCTAACTTTAAACACTCAAAACAGCAACAAACAATAAAAAAGACTCAATTCTAGACCTAACAAGTGATTTTGACGAAAATAAAACTTAACTTGACTCAAAAGACTAAAAGAAAATAGAGTTTGACTCAAATAAGAAGACTTAATGAAAAAGGGATTATTTTTGACGAATTTAAAACTTAAAACAGAAACTTTGCATAAAACACTTTATAAAAACGAATTTGGTGAATTTAAATGGGTGAAAGGCTAGTTAGAGGGTCATTCTCCACACATGACATATGCATATAAACCAATTTCCAGTTATTATTCCTTTAGACTATGAATGACAACACCCCAAGTTAATTGCGTCACACAACCAACCATCAGATTTCCCTTATTTTATTGAATTAAATGAATACTCATTACAATCAAATTATCTTTCTCAAGTTCTCTATATGAAACGCATAATAAAGATACATATCAAAAGTCATTAAGTTTAATGGAAATCATAAACATTGACAAGGCATTCATCACTATGAAACACATAAGACTCATGCCAAGGATTCATTGAACACGATTGTGACTAGCAACCTCCACTACTTGTGAATATAAGTGAATAACTATTATGTGAAACTCCTTTATACTATAGCATCAAATTCATGCATGCAAATTAAGTGTCAACCCTCAATCAACATACATAAACAAGTTTTAATAACCCAGATAAGCAAATCACATTCAAGACTCAAGAAACAATAACCGTATGTAATCAATTCATATAAAACATATAATCATGGCTTCAAATTCACCTCCAACTATAAAGAAATTAATTCCACATGTTCATCATAATTGAAAACCAAATTAAAACAAACATTGAACTAAAACTAAGGATATGATACACCTAGAAACACTCCACACTCTAATGGCATGCACGGTACTCCTTTGGATGGCAGATTGCACAAGTTTTCTTCTCATTCCTTCCTTACTTGCGGCACTAGGGTGATGTGGTATGAATTATGGCTTAATGTTTGAATGTATGAATGAGGGGGTGGTGGTTGAATGGTGCGGCAAAGGCTTGTATGTATAGGCTAGGTTATGCACAATTTTTGAAGGGAAAAAGATTGCACAATCCTATGGGAAAAGGACTAGGGTTTGGCAGAAACCAAGGGGGAAAGGGATAGGGAAATTTGCCAGAAATCAGGGCTTCTAGAAACTAGGTATTTTGTGGCATAAATTGGACTTCTATAAGGGATAAAGGGTGCGGCACCTATTTAGGAACAGGTAAGGTCTTCTAGAACCATATATTTAGGTGTTCTAATGTCATTTGGAGTCCCCTTTGCAGCAAGAATTAAGGTAGCAAAAGATTAGGATATGATAAGATAAGATAAGATTGGATAAGGTTGTTTAGATAATGTTCCTTCTTTGTAGCTGATTCCTTATCTTCAAAACTTTCAATTTTGCTTCTTCCACTCTTTAGCACATTCCTAGACACCTTTGGTCTTCAAATTCGTCCATCCATCTTGCTCCACTCATAAGCTATCCAATTGATGCCTAAAACTGCTCCAAATAGCTCCAAAATGCACTTTCTTGCCACTTTGCCATTAGGACCTACAAACACACGAAAATAGCTTAAAAGACTATAATAAGTAGTAATTAGCCAACTAAATGCAAGGAAACAACATAACTAAGTAGCATAAATATGCTCCTATCAAATAGGCGTCTAGTGAAGGCTCGGGCAAGTCTTTTCAGCCCATTACTGGAGCTTTAGGGATTCTAATCCCTCGGCCTAGAAAGGTTGCTACTGCTGAATCCTCTCCTTCTGTTCCTGCTAAGTTTGCCAACATTACTGCTGCTTCTAGTGGCACTAGTGTGATGCCTCATCCTGTAGCTTCTCGTCCAGCTATGACCTCTTTGCCCAAGCTAGTAAGAAAATTTGGGCAAATTAGGACTAAGATGAGATCCCCAAGGCACTTTTCTGAGCCTCAACATCTCCATGAGCAGTGTAGGATCTTCAGAGAATGGATGCAAATGGATTTTTCTACCCTTTTAGTCTTAAGGCTCTTCAAGATGCTGAGAAAGCTTTCATTGAATTATACCAAGCCCAACAGATGACTAAGGTGCATTATGAGTCATTCATTTCCTTCTATGAAAATCGAAGGGCTTTGAGGGATCGGCATCTTAAGGCCGAAAGGCAAGCCAACAAGATGAGGTGCTACAAGGGGAAGCATATTCGGACCTCCACTACTCTGCAACAGTTGGTGGAAGAGGGCTCTACCATGGAGGATCGGATAATGGTGGTAGCTGCTGAGATCCAGAAACTGGAGGAACAACTTTATGCTCTGAAGGTTGAGCATATGACCCTTTCGAGCAACTATATAAGAGGATCGAAAAGGTAAAGAAAGTAAACCACGAAGTAGAAGAGTCTGAAGCCCAGCTAGCCAACAATAATATAGCTTTAGAAAAGCCAAGTCGCACTTTTACCATCATGCAAAATTATCATTCTAGGATAGCTACTTTGGCTAAAGATGTAAAGTTGTTAATTTAGGGCTTATGTACTTCCCCGATTATTGAATGCAAAGATCTCTCGCTACTTCGTTATTTTGCTTACTTATTTACACTTTTCTAATATAAACAACTGCTTTAGACACATAAACGGGGCATCACCCCTTCTCTAAGTATTATACTTCATTAATATAACAGTTTCTAACATCCCAAAAAGTGGGGTGGCACTTCTTTAGAAATTTAGCATTGTTTGGATGTTTCTGTAAGTCTCCCTCTAAGTTTGCCAAGTAATACGCTCATCGGTCTAATACTTTGGTAATTGTAAAAAGGCCTTCCCAAGTAGGACTCCATTTCTCAAAACCTCTAACTTGAGCTCCCAAGGGAAAAATTGTTTTCCATACCAATTCTCTTTCTTTAAAAATCTTCAGTCTTACTCTTTTATTGTAAGCTCGAGCAACAACCTTTTTCCCTTCTTAGATCTTGTTTAGAGCTTCAATTCGGGCAACATCCAAATCCTCAATTCCTTGACACATAGCCTAAATAAATTCATCATTATGTAGGCCAAATTGGTTCTCAAGCTTCACAGAACTCACATTAATCTCCATAGGGAGCACTGCATCTTACCCGAATTCTAATGCGTAAGGAGTAATCCCAGTTCCTGCTCTTTTTGAGGTTCTATAAGCCCAAAGAGTATCTCTTAACTTCTCATGAGACCTTTCTGGGCTATCTGCCACCATTATTTTAATGATGTTCACTAATATCTTGTTGCTAGCTTCTGCTTAACCATTAGATTGGGGATAATAAGGGCTAGACTGGATCATCTTTATCTTAAACTTAGCTGCAAACTCTTCCACTTCTTTTGAACTAAATGATGGCCCTCTGTCTATAATAATCATTTCAGGCACCCCATATCTATGTAGGATTTTGGTCTCAATGAACTTCTTCACAACAGCTGAATTAATGGTCTTCATAGATGAAGCCTCAACCCATATAGTAAAGTGATTAGTTGCCACAATTATGAAGGTGTGTCCTTTGCTGGAAGCTGGGTATATTTGCTCGATAAAGTCCATGGTCCATCATCTAAAAGGCCATGGCTTTACTACTAGATTTAATGGTACCAATGGTGTATATTGAAGGGGTCCATGTCTTTGACATTCCTCACATCCTCTAGCATAAGCTTTATAATCTTTCTTCTTATTGAGCCAAAAGTAGATATATCTTCTCAACAACCATCTCATCATTGTTCCTGCTTAGTGCGCCCCACAAATGCCTTCATGTACCTCAGCCATCACCCTAATTGATTCTTCCACACCCAAGCATTTTAATAAAAGTCTTTCTTAGCAAAGTTTTATCCCACATAACAAACTTAGTTGTCTGTCGTCTAATCTTCTTACCAGTGGAAAAAGAATGGTCCTTCAAGTACTGGATGATAGATGTTCTTCAGTCCTCTATCTCAGGCTCTTTAGTCATTACATCCATGCTAAATCCTCTCTCAAAGATAGAATGGAGACTTCTTCTTTGTATCTCTACTTTCATCTCAGACCCTCTTTCTTGAACCTGTGCTTCAGAAGCACTCTGTGGCATTTCATTGGCAATCAAATTTGCTTATCTGGGAATATGGCTAATTGTTGCTTCATTACCCCAATATCCTAATAATTAAGTAGCTTCCAAGTAATACCCTGCCATTATGATATGTCTGCACTTGTACTCTCCATTTAATTGATTAATCACCAACTTAGAATCACCATATACTTTTATTTCAGCTGTTTTCAACTTTATTAGAATTTCTAAGCCAATGATCAGTGTTTCATACTCTGACCTGTTGTTGGTAGTATCCTTTTAATCCAGAAGAAATGAGTAACAATGTTGGACTTCTTTTGGATCAATGATGACAATTCTAGCTCCTGCAGCATGTTGTGTACAAGACCCATCGAAATATAATCTCCAAGGAATGATTCATACGCTAGTTATTCTTTTTACTTCTTGCTGTATCCATTCCTCCTTACCTGACTAAGTCTTACTACGTGGGATCCAGAGGCTAGTCATTTCCAAAGTTCTAGGGATGTTGATGAGTTCCTCCTTGGATTCTTAGTGCTTTGCTAGGAAGTCTGCAATTGTTTGTCCCTTTACTGCCCTTTAAGGTACGTATTGGAAATTGAACTCTGATAGCGCTAGGATCAATTTCCCAATTCTTCCAGTTAGCATTGGCTTGGACAACATGTACTTGATCATATTAGTTTTGGCAATTATATGGATATGGTAAGGTAACATATAGTGCCTTAATTTGCTGGCAGTAAAGTACAAGGCTAAGCATAATTTTTCAATTGGGGTGTGTCTTATTTCTACTCCGTAAAGATCCTACTGAGGTAGTATATCGCCTGCTCCTTTCCCCTTTCATTATTTTAAGCCAATAAACTCCCTATTGACTTCTCAGATGTTGAAATGTAGAGCTTCAAAGGCTTCCTCCTCTGGGGAGGCATGGGCACTGGATAAGAGGCTAGATAAGTATTCACTTTATCAAATGCCTCTTGGTGTTGAGGGCCCTATTCAAACTTCTCTTGATTCTTCAATCTTAGCAAATGAGTCAAATGTTGGATCATGCCCGCCATATTAGCAATGAATCTCCTCAAAAAGTTGATCTTCCTTAGCAACCTTTGCAGTTGCACTTTGTTAATGGGTGTAGGTGACTCTATTATAGCCCTAGCCTTGTTCTTGTTCACTTCCACACCTTTTTTTATAGACCAAGAACCCTAGAAAGTTGCCCAATCTAACCCCAAAGTTACACTTTCTAGGATTCATCTTCAACTTGTGGGTTCTCATTCTCAGCAAGGCTTATCTGAGGTCTTCTAGGTGCTGATCTTCAGTTCTAGACTTCACCACGATGTCATCAATGTATACTCTATGCTATGCTAGATCAAATCATGAAAAATAGCATACATCGTTTTTTGATAAGTAGCACCAGCATTTTTTAGCCCGAAGGGTGTGACAACATATTCATAAGCTCCTATATGTCCTGGGCATTTGAATGTTGCCTTATGAATGTCTTTTTTAGCCATATTTATCTGATTATATCCAGCATTTCCATCAATAGAAGATAATACTTTGTGTTTTGCAACTACATCAATGAATAGGTCAGTCATAGGCATAGGGTATTCATCCTTGAAAGTTGCTTGCCTAATATTTCTATAATCGACACAACATAAAATGACATTAGTTACAGCTTTCAGTACAGGTACAATGTTTGCCAACCACTCTACATATTTTGCAAGCCTAATAAAACTTACCTTCACTAGCTTCTAAATTTACTCATTAACTTTTTCTTCTATTTCTTTTGACATCTTCCTTGGTGCTTGCTTTACAAGTATGTACCTCTCTTTAATAAGCATTCTATGCTCTACTAAGCTAGAGTCTAATCCTGGCATTTCTGTGTAATGCCATGCAAAACAATCTTTGAACTCGTGCAAAAGATTAACTATCTTTGCCCCATCTTCTATTTCCAGTAGGGCACTGAGTTGTATTGGCATTGGATCCTCCTCAGTTCCCAAATTAATGGCTTCTAAGGGGTGTTGAACTTTGGGTGCTAGTTTATAAAGCTTTGTAGACAAAAATTCTACTGACTTTGGAGCCTCAAGCTCATTCTCCGGCCAATCCAAGTCATATATAACTATGTGGATGATTGCCTTCATTTCTTCTTCCAAAATTTCTTTTCCTTGATCATCTCTGGTGCTTGAAGTTCCCACTCCCCGTTCTGCCATTTCCTTGGCTGATCTTTTCTTGATCTTCCTTTGTTCTCTTCCATAGTCCAGCAGTCTTTTGATTAAGGACCAAACTGCTATCGCCTGGTCCTTTCTCTTTTGGTTTGTCATTATTGGGGTTGGCGGGCAAGGACAATATGAGGCTTATCCCATTCTTCTTGAGTAAGAGAAAGTCCTTGTTCTAAGAGCTTTTGGGTCGTCACCTTAATAGGGCGGCAGTTCTGATCAGCACCTAGACATTGTAGGATCCCAACATTGGGATTGTAGAAATTAGTCTCAACAACATTAGTTATGGGGAGAAATGGCCGTGAATCGACCTCCACTATCTCCCAAAAACCTTGTTTTGTAATAGTGGGTTCATGATAGACAACAACTTGTTGGTGCAAGGTAGATGGTATAGACAAACTCTGGTGTATCCAATCCCTTCCCAACAACACCTTATAAGTAAAGCTGTTATCTACTACAAAGAATGCCAACATAATCTTCTTGATCCCAGGTCTATTTCTAAAGGCAGTATCTCATGTGTTTTAGTAATGGTTCTAGAAAAACTAGACATTGCGAGATCACTGGGAATAAAGTTTTTTTTTTATCTATTTAAGTGGTAGTACATTAACTGCTGCCCCCCCATCTATCAACACCCTTTTAAAATAGACCCCTTACAAATGAGATGTCACATATATAGGCTTTAGATAGTTTGCTAAGGCCAAACTTGATTTTTTTTTTTTTTTTTTAATACCATTTCTCATAATAAACTCTTTCGGGCTCTTTTTATGTAGGGTTGGGCAAGTTTACGAAGCTTAACTTTTCCTTACTAACTCTTCAATGTTTATAAGAGCCATCATTGGCTCTTGTGCCAAATAATCATCCTTCATAACAGCTGGTTGATTTGGTTCTGCACAAAACATGGAGGACAACATATAGGTCATGTTAACATGAAAATTGCTAGGTCTAGGTGTTCTTTCCTTCTTCTCCCTAATCTGGCACAGAAACTGGTCCATCCAAGCTTGGGCATCTTTGCTTAACATCAACTCGGGCACTTCCTCTTCTTCTATTGTGTTGAAATCATGTAGTTGTTCTAAAGTCCAAAAGGGACTATCCTCATGTGGTGGTGGAGGCACCCTTCTCTCAGGAGAAATGGTTCCAAAACAAATAGGCTCTAGATTCTAACCTGGTGTAGGTACCATCACCATGCTCTCTTGCATTCTTCTTAATACCCTGTATTTCCCTGGATTAAGGGTTTGAGGAACATGATCCCCTTCGCCTTCAACGTTGTTATTAGCCTTCTCTACTTCTTTCCTGTTTCTCCAACTAGGTCGTCTCTCTTCTTCTTGGGTAAACTCCTCTAACTTAATATTCTCAGAAGCCTTTGAAATAGTAGGAATTTTTAGTAAGTTCTTATGAGCCTTGTGTTGCCTCTGAACCCTTCTTATCATAGATGCCCCCATTTCTTTGATAGGTCTTCTGTCTTTGCCCACTGTGTACCATTTTCGGCCAATCAGGTTAAATTCACCTTTGTAACTGGTGGTATTGGGCTCATGGTTCTTTCTAGCCTTCCTTATCTCATGCTGTCGTGGTTGGTTGGCAGAGAGTCTTAACATCCACCCAGCGTGGTAACCTCACATCTTTATCTTCCACTTCTTCAGAGGCTTCAAAGTTTCTAAACACTTCAGATAGACTCTTAGGCTCTGAATCTCCTCCCAATCTCTAGAACACATTCTTAGTAATCTCTTTAGTAGCCTGGAGAATACTCTTGCGGACATCCTGTTTTTCCACCTCTTTCATTTTGACCAACTCTCGATCAATGATGACACCTGATGCCGGTACCTCGAGCTTACATTCACATTTACATCTACTACACAAAACCATTCATTTGACCACAGCTGCTTGTGGCATGTCGGGCAACCTTCTGGTGCCTTTTGTTGGCCTACGTGATTGCCTTCTTTCTCCTTTTTCATCTAAGGTAACTTTTCTTTTCCCCCTCGTAACCCAATTGAGATTTATCATGTTGATTGGGGCTTCAGAGAATGGATTTATGTCAATCATCATGTTGGCCTAGGGTTTTTCCAGCAACAATTTCCCTTTGATTATAAGGTCTTGGATCCAATCTCTGAATTGCACACAATTAGCAATTGAGTGACTAAATGTGTAGTGGACCTTGCACTATTTTTTTCCTTCTGAGTTCTTCAGGTTTATGCATCTTCTTAGTGTTGTCGAGCAAGATTACCCGAGCCCTTACTAGTTTTTCATAAATGTCTGCTGCTTTAGTTAAGTCAAAGGAATATGACTGATACTTTAAAGGTTTCATGGGTACAAACCTTCCATCATTCATCATGATTTTTTGGTCCTTGATGGGTTGATTCAATCCTTTCACCATTAAAGGTTTGAAATGAGTGGTCATCTATGTAACTATAACTTTATTCCTTCTCCTAAGCTGTCATCATTTTTCCCTGCCTCTAGGCCTTTAAACTTCAGTTGATGTATTGGTGCTTTATTTTTATTAAAAAAATAGGTACTTTAGATGAAAGCTTCACTTGTTGTTCTTCTATCAATAGCTTCTCATACTTAATGGCTGCAATCATTAGCTTCTGAAGCTAGTTAAACCACACATCATAGAACTTCTTCCTCGGAGTTAGTCACAGAGCCTTCTGGGCAATGGCTATGAGTTAAGCATGGTTTATTGGGAACTAGCATCTCATCATGGTCTTTCTAAACCTCATCATGAAATCCTCTATAAACTCATGTTCATACTGCTTCACTTCCACCAGATCATTAATAGTCATCTCAAGTTCCACTTTATAGAACTGTTCATGAAAGGCCATCTTCATTTGCCCCCAGTTAGCAGTGGAATTAAGGGGTAACAAAGAGTACCATTGGGAAGCTATGCCCACCATTGAGTTCCCAAACAATTTTAGTTTGTAGTTGGGGTTGTCCTCGAACGCCACATAATGATTCAAAAATTTTAAAATGTGATCTCTGGAAGATACATTAGAGTCTTCCCCATAGAAAGTTGGGAATGCGAGCATTTTGAAATTGAGAAGGAAATGATTATGCTAATCAACATATTCAAGATAAGGCTTCTGATATGTTATTCTAAACATCGGGCGGTCTTGAGGTTGACCATTCTGTACCACCATCATTCTCAATTCTACCAACTCACTCATAAGTTGTTGATTAGCCATATTATTGTATGGAGGATAAAAAGTCCCCCACTTTGAGCCATGATCGATGCTTGAGAAACCTTCCCTCTGTATGTCTGGCTGCCTCCATCTAGCTTCTCTTCCTCCCTTATTAACCAATGGTGGTGGCCTGTAAGGAAGAGGCTTGCCTCCGATTGTGTATAAGCATTTTCCACTTGTTTCTCCTACCGAGTTAGATGTACCAATCTTTATTCCTTCCTGCCCGATTTGCCTTCTAACATCTGGTAATGGTGGTAGAAGATCGAGCAAGCCTATCTCTTGAAACTCATCTTTAGGGTCTTCTTGCTAACTGGTTTCAGCCTCTTCCTTCATTTTCCCTTTATTCTTCTTTTCTTCAAGTAAGTGAAACTGATGAATTGTTGGTTCTTTTTCTGGGCTCACCTCCATGACTTTTTTATTGACATAACCATCTTTTGGTGTGGAGTACTTTAACTCCAATAACCATCTTAAGGAGCACAACCTGTTAACCTCTCATTTAGTTTCCATATAGATCTTCTCCATGCTCCTTAATACTTGCATCATGTTGGCTTGCAAATCTTCATTAGTGATCTTCCCACCCGACTTCTCAGAAGAGGTCAGACTCTCTAAGATCCTAAGGTTGTGTGGTGAAGGAAAGTCTTCTGGGCGATCTGTCATGTCTACTTCTGTTGGACAACAATTTGCCTAAATTCCACCTTCCACTTGAATGTTTAATCCTTCCATCGTCTTGGCATACAATATTACAAGATAGGTCCCACTGAGCATGCCAAAATTATGTTCGGGCTAGATCTGTCCCTCACACAACTCCCCTAGGTATTGGCTGTCAGGCAAGGTTTGTTGCTTGGTGTAGTACAATATGAGTTTGTTATTAGTTTGAATGGTGCATTTGTGGGGCCTTTGTTAGGCCTTGAGGCTCTCAATCAAAACTAAATATGGGTCTAAGCGTGCCACCATTATCTTTGTATAACATGTTGTTCTTTTTTGGTTATTAAATGGATTGATTACTTCGACACAAGTTTTTTAGACTTCTTTGTTGGATTGTTTACAGATGGGTTAAGTCTGTATAAAGTTCTTTTTCTTGCTTTGTAAACAAAGACTTTTACTCCTAATATCATATGTCCAATTAAAGGGGCCCTTCAAATTATTTCTCTGGTTATAGTTTTAGGCAAACAATAAAGAAGAAAGGTTAATTAGTTTAGTAAGATTAATCATAGATGAAACTTTGAATGAAAAGCAATCGAAAATGATATAGGATCCAATGAAAGATGCATAAACAACAGATTTACTTTATGTAAGTACAAACAAAACAGAATCGGACAAGATTATGACCTTGTCAGGCAAGGTTCGTCTTTTTGCAACCATTTTTCTGTGTTTTACAAAAGTGATAATCTTTGGAGAATGAAATATAAATCGGGTTTACTAAAAAGATTTGATACTACAACACAGAGGAAAGGTAGCAAAGCTTCTAAAACTTGACAAAAGATGGCTTTCTATGGTGGACCTACGACTAAAAGGGTAAAGTTTGAACAAACTAAAGCTTTCTAGTTTATTGCTTAGTGCAGAGTTGAATGTCTTTTGATTAATTGATTGAGTGTCTTTCTTTCTTGTGTCCTTCATTGTTTTTATAAATTCTATAGCCCGACTATCCAAACCTCCTTTTTTGGTGATGGCCTCAAGAGTATGGTGAGTGACCATCTACTTTTGTCATTTACCTATTCAAGCCTCGGAAAAGTACTTTTTGCTGGGGCTGAGCTGCCCTCTGTCACTTGTCACTTGTCACTTCTCACATACGCTTGTTGCTTATATCTTGGCAAAAATGATTTTCAATTCTTCCTGGGCTGCCAATTGTCCGAACTCAATCTTCCTTATACTTTTTACGTTCTTGGGCCTTCAATCGCACTAAGCCCAGGATTAAATATCCACTTAAACACTGATCAGCTTAGCTCGGTATCCTGAGAGGATGAACAACCTGGATGATCTTAAAAAACACCCTATTGGCGTATAAAAATGTTAAAGTTGTGATCACAAATGATCCTTGAAATTGGCATACACCATCAATATGGTCCCTAAAATTGAAAATAGATTAATGTAGTCGCTGAAAATAGGTGCCGCAAATCAATGTAGTCTTCTGTCACATATTTGTCAAAAATTTTGTTATGTGCTGATGTGGCACATAAATAGGTTCCACAAGTCATTTCTTTTTTTATCACAAAAGGTCCCTGAAATTAACCCACACCATCAAGATAGTACCTGAATTTGAAAAACGATCGATGTAGTTCTAGAAATTAGGGTCTCTAATCAATGTCGTCTTTCAGTCCCAATTCTATCAAAATTGTGCTATGTGCTGATGTGGTATATAAATGGATCCCACAAGTCTAATTAAATTAAAAATAAATTAGAAATAAGTTTCATAATTTAATACTTAATTAAAAAAGTTGTCAACCTAAAAACCCAATCCCGCAATCACCTCTGATCCCATCTCACACTCCTTAACTTTCATCTACAATAGCTTTTGTCCTCTTTTATCAGATTGGCCCAGCACCGAGACCACCTTTAGTGACGGTGTGGATTGATGACGACTTATGTGACATCACCATCAACATTTGGGCGATTGACAACCTCACAACCTTAATCTTGGAGAGTTTCTTAGGCATTCCCAAGTGATGTTGGGGACTCGGAGAACGACGAGTTTTGCCTTGAGATAATCTCACTATGCAAAAGGTATTTTGAAACAACTATTTTAATTAATTATTAAATTATTAAACCCACATCATCACCTAACAAAATTTTGACAAAATTGTGACATGACCACATTAATTTGCAACACTTATTTTCAGGGACTACATTGATCGTTTCAATTTCATGGACCATCTTGATGTTGTAGGTTAATTTCAAGGACCATTTGTAATAAAAATCCTTAATTCTTGTAAGACTCATTTACGTGTCACATCAGCATATAACGAAATTTTTGAAAGAATTGTGACCAAATACCTACATTGATTTCTAACACCTATTTATTTTTTCAACGACTAGATTTATCGATTTTCAATTTCAGAAATCATTTTGAAGGTTGTGTCATTTTTAAAGACTATTTGTGATAAAACCCCAAATGTTAATGGAGATCCAACAAGTCGACTAAGAGGAATGTTGTCTCATCCCAAGCATTGGCCAGAAGATTCGAAGACGATACTAAAGATTCCAAAAATTCCTAAATCATGATGATTGTCAAAGACATGTGTCACAATCCTGTGGTGTAGCTGGTCCTCTGCCCAGCTAACAGAGCCGTCCGAGATATAAAGAGATTTTCTCCCCCTTAATCACAAGAACTAACTCTTGGTTTTTCATAAAACCAGGGGATTTGCTCTTCTATAAATACCAGATCTCTCAACAAAGAGAGGTAAGTCATATTGTTGCCCTAAACCCCATCTCCATCCTTCAACCCGTAGTGACTTCATCATCGGAGCATCGTTGATAGCCACTATGCCGATGTGCCTCGGATAACCATTTCCGTTCATATTTTGCAGGTTACTCCACTTAGGCAAGTTTGACCACCTCAAATTTCGACTAGAAACCTTGAAATCAATAAAGAAAGTTGAGGTTTCACTATAAAATTAATTGACAATATCGGGAGTAATCCAACTACTTATAAGCACATGCAAGGTTCTTCATTTTCCTGATGTAGGATTATTACTCTCATTACACCCTCTCACGTCTAACGAATTTTCAAGTCTAGCACATGAACAACAGAAATCGGATGAAGTGAAGCACACGTGGCTATTGGACTTCACACGTGAAATTACCTGACTCTAGTACCATGTAGAAGTTCATGTTTTTGTAAAGATTAAAATAAATAAATAAAAACTTAGAGAGAGAGAGAGAGAGAGAGAGAAATTGTAGAGAGAGATTGAGAATGAGAAGAATGAATTCTCATCGTTCACTTTACAATTGATATACACATAAAAATATCCACCCATTGTTGAATCATTATTATTACATAACAAACTATAACTACCAATACTTAACAGCTAAGATAAGTATTAATCTGGTGCCTTCAGTGCATTGTGATAGGGTAGTACTTCACTATCCATAACAATGGAGATCATTGAGGTTCCTTTGTTGGCTCTCAGTTTTTTGCTACAAGTATTATAATTAGTTAGATAAATAAAATTCATAACTTTATAATAGAAAACAGACAATCTCCTATCACTATTTAAGTAGTAATGTTTCATCATTTGGAGTGTATCTTTTTATATTATGGTCTGTTTAATCGTTATATCAAGAATTAATGTAGAGGAAGTGTGGTACGTAGGAGAGAGGAAGAAGGATTCACATGAAATAATGTACAAAAAAAAAAAAAAAAAAAAAACTAAAAAAGAAAATCTAATTTGATTTTCATGTGTATCACTGTTGACATTCATTTGGCCACGATCAGACACTTTCATGTTCTCTAAAACTCACTATATATCATCACTCCCACTTTATTTCTACTCTTTAATATTTTCGAGAAGAATTTTCTGTTTTTTTCCTCTAAATATCTCCTGGGTTGAATTCCCACTGCAACTTCAAGTAGGCCACTGCATTCAACATGGCTACCACTTCCATAGAACTTGTACAGTATGCATGGAGGAAACTGTTGATACGCGTCTGAAGAATATATGCCAATATTCAATGGGAATTGTTATTGGCACTTCAAAAATCTCATTCTACACTCCAAACTCTCTATATTTGGAAAGAAAAATACACTTTTGAAGAGTGTAGAATGAGATTTTTGGAGTGCCAATAACACTTCCCTATTCAATAGAATATAGTTTAGTCTTCACGCAACTCTGAAAAAAAACAAAAACTTAAAAAGTAGTAGAAGAAAGAAGAAGAAGCAAAGGTGTGTGATGCTTAGATAACATTTTAAATTTAGGTCCAAATGTTTTCCTTAATTAACTTGTTGGGTGATGGTAATGGTGGAATAGTAGTGCCGCGATATTCAACAAAAGGGAAAAGGGTGACTCATTGATATCTAAGCTTTGCATTTCCCTCTGTATCCTTCTCTCCAAAAGGAAATTCTTTACTCGAACTATTTGAGACCAGACATAATAAGACTCGATTTCAGAATCTCAGATCGTTACCCTAGACCCTCGAACTGGGGTTCGAAGACCTTGACGTGGACTCCATATCTGGACCCGAACTTTTCCTCCACCTTATACTAAAGCAGAGACGACTTTGGAGAAGGTAGTTTAGTTTAATTAGTAAAACCGTAGCTTCGACTTTTATTGAATGAGGGAGAGCATGTTAGCTTCGCATACGTTGTTATTCTCTAACAGTATGTAAGTTGTTTGAGTCTAGTAGTTGTTTTACTTGGTGTGCGAGCATTAGATGTTGAATGATTTTTAAGTTCAACGCCTTCCAGGGTAGGCAGTACATTGTTTGGCCATAAAATACCATAATAATATGCCAATATGCCCTATTGTTTATTTGAGTTTCTTTAGAAAATGTTTCGTTTTGAGAAAAACTGGATAGGATTTATGAAATTCCTGCCCAGCAGCAGTTAACATCACCCAGTTAAGATGGATGTCAAAGTCCAAAATGATCACCGACTAAACCCTAGCGCAAGAACATATTCTGAAATATTTCTGCCTGAGAATTTTTACATATAAAAAAAATTCAAGCATTATTGTGCGAACCCTTTGCTCATTTTTATCTTATCGTATCTTGAATGTGGCATTGAATATATCGTTATTAAGTTTATCTTTGTGCATCTTTCATGTCCACACCCTAGCTAATTGATTTCCACCTTTCTATCTTAACTTTTGTAATTTATTTATTTCTAATCCATATCGTATATTCTTGTATTTTTCGACTTTATTTGGATTTTACTCACATTATCTACTGAATTAATGATTATTCTCAAGGTTGCACTTGTACGTGAAAAAACTTTGCATTAACAATTTTTGTAAGCATTTGCTATACAGCGATGGTTTTTTAGTCAAAATGGTCCCTGAAATTTGTATAACTCCTCACTTTGGTCCCCAAGATTTGAATTCAATGGAAGTGGTTCCTGAGATTGTCTATCATCAATCATTTTAGGCCTTCGGTGAAAAATTATGTTTAATAAGAGTCAAAATGACAAAAATACCCTCAATCTAGTAAACTGTGACGACCCGTCCCGAATTATAATATATTTTATCTCTGGAAGTGTGGAAATGATGATTTTTCCCTAGAACGATGTGTTATGAATATATAAACGGACTAATAAAATAGAAAAAGGACCAAGATAATGGACCAATTACCTTATTTCCTATCTCTTGGGATCCAATTAAAATTGTAGGGTCGTTTAGGACCAAATTGGTGGCCCTAAGTTGTAGCCCAATAGAAATTATGGCAATTTAAAATTGCCCAATCCGGACAAGGCCACGCACACATACCTTGTTTCCTTCACACGCTCTCTCGTTGTTGAACTCTTTCTTTCCGTACAACTTGAGCTCACAGATCCAAAAATTCTTTCAAAACTTCACACATCGAGTGTAAGGTTAGCATCATCGTGCTTCTTTCGACCTCACGAGTCGAACCGTACCCTTGGTTTAAGGAAATGACTGGTAGAACTAGAGATACCCGAGCTCCAGCAAAGGGTGCAATTTTCTCTGACATGATCGCGAAGGTTTTAGTTAGTTTTGAGGCTTAGTAAGGTAATTACTCAACTTCCTTGGCACGTTAGACTAGTTTTGGTTAAGTTTGGATGTCGAAATAAGCTCGGTAGTGGGTATTCAAGAATAGCCGGTTTTTCAAGGATTTTTTCGGCCATTTTTTGTTGGATTTTGGAGTTTTAATAGGTATGGATGTGTTCTCCTTGTTGAGAGCTTTAAATCCATGTAAATTTCATGAAATTTGGTTGAGAAATGATGAAGATGTTAAGCTTTTAAGCTTTTCTAGTTTCCGGTGATACAGTCGGCGACTGGCAACGGAATCCGACAAACCACCAGAGAAGAAGGCGAATATTCCGTCTAGTTTGATGGAATATACCTCACGGCGTTAGGTATATTTAGCAGTATATTCCATTATTTAACGGAATATTCTTTAACGGCGTTAAAGATCAGAAAATTATTCTAAAAATATGGGGATGCTCATGGTGTTGAGTAGGCCATGATGGTTTATTCAAACACCCCAGTTGAGCAACGTATGAGAAGTTATTTCATAGTGATGGTTATGTGCTTTAAAATAACGTTAAATTAGTTGTTTCACATATAGGTGAGATGTTTCCAGAGGACGAGTGCAATCAGGCAAGACTTGGGGGTTACGACTCGGTTACATACTAGTGAGTGGGCTTTTGGTTTTATATATATATGCCTTATGTTTCCTAAAAACTGTTTAAATGGTTTTTACATTTTAAATACCATGTCATATGCATTATATATTAGTATATGATATAATATAGCTGTGCGTATTACTGCTCGACGCCATGGACGCTCAGGTAAGCTTCAGGTGAGTATATAGTGATAATTGTGATGGTAGTGTGTATCATTATGATGAATTTCTTTTAGTGAATTATATCCTGCAACCCGGTGTTAGTGCTCTGCCCGAGGTAGGGCCTAGCCTTCACATGATCGTTCACCTCTTGCACCACATGCTCACCTTGGATCCAAGGTAGGTGCCAACCTATCATACAGACCACATTAGGTGGTTCCGACTCGTAGGTGACTTGCGATACTTCGCACAGCCTTCACGTGATCGCAGCACTTGAGCATATTTATTTACACCTAGCATGTCGTACAAACCACATAGGTGATTCCGACTCGTGTGTAGAATTTGATTTGATTGTTGAGTTATTGATTCAGCCGTACAGGTCACGTTAGGTGACTCTGACTGATATGTCACTTTATATTAAGGCAATTCACCTGGCTTACTTATTCATGGTTGAGATAATTGTCATGGCATACACATGGTTCAGTTATTCTTGAGTATAGTTTTCATATATGTTTACACTATTATTTCTGGGAAACTTATAAGGGTTTTACAGCGAGGGGTTATTACATTTGAAAAGATAAATGGTTTTGAAAGTTTTGTTTTTACCCACTCACACTTTCTGTTTTGCGCCCCTCTAGGTTCTAGATAGAAGTTCGTGTTGATGGCTCATGAAGACGTCACGGCGGTTCTGATAGACATCCACTAGTGTAGGGTTTCTTTTATGATTTGTATAATTATTACTTAGTCTTCTGGACTGCACTTCGATACCTATGCTCTGGTTGTTTATGTCTTTACTCTAATCACTTTCATTCGTACTTATAGGCTAGTCTAAGGTAAGATAACTAGTGGTTTTTATTTATTCGTATTTTCATATCATTACCGCTTCCGCACAACGTGCATGGTTACATCACCCTCACGTGACGGCCAGCATGCCTCGATTGAGGTCGGGGTGTGTCAGTTTGGTATCAGAGCCTCGGTTTGGTAGTCTTGCATATTTTGTGAGTATTCTAATTATTTGATGTCTTATGTCAGAACTATGCCGCCTTGTAGAGAGCCCCGCACTTCGTCTGAGTCTAATTTCCCCGATATTACTCAACTTGGGGAAGCTATTAGTAATGCCATTCAGTCCTCGTTTCGTCATCCCCAGAGGACTCCCTTGGAGACGGTATATAATTTAAAGTTGAGTAACTTCATTGGTACTGAGGGGCCCGAGGGAGATGAGCATTGGCTCAAACATGTCGAGAAAACTTATCAAGTGATGCAGAGGCAGGGAAATTTCCCTGAAGATAGGTGGAGGCAAGAATCTTTTCAGTTGACACTAGAGGAAGCTGCAGACTGGGAGATTTTTAAGCAGTTATTTCAGAAGAGATTTGTACCATCAGCGTATATAAGACAGTAAGAAGCAAGAATTTACGCATTTAAAGCAAGGGAAGATGTCAGCTAATGAGTATTATCAGAAGTTTACTGATTTGTCTCGGTGTTGTCCAAAGCTTGCTGAGAATCCCGTAGAAATGCTTCGACGATTTAAGTTGGGTACTAGAAAGAAATGGCGTTCTATGGCGACCACGAGTCCCTGCACCACATACCAAGAGTTTTATGAGATTTTACTGAAAATAGAGGATTCTGAAAATATGCCAGTGACAGTGATGTAGAGGAAGAAAAAGATAATAGCCAAAAGAAAAATGATAGTAAAGATAAAGGTCAGTCGTCTCTGGAACCTCGCAAGACACAGAGTTTTAAGAGAGGTGGTACTAGTTCTAATTCTTCTAGTGGGGGTTTGAGTGCCACTGCGCCGCGGAGGGGCAGCCGTTTAGGCTGTTCCCGCTTTCAGGGACATAGAGGCTCTAGTAGTTCTAGTGGGCCCTAGATGTAACGGCCGACATTTTGGGAGTGCAGGCAAGGTAATAGAGGATGTTTTACTTGTGGCCATATGGGACACCGGGCAATTCAGTGCCCACAGAACCAGCAGAAATCCCAACCATCTGCCTTGCCACCACCAATTCCTATCCAGCAGATTCCAGGGTCTAGTGGTTATAACCAAACGGGTTATGGTGGAGCATATCATTATCAGGGAGATATAGCCCCATATTCCAGAAGACCGTATTAGTACCCATATGATTCGTATCAGCAGAGCGGTTACGCTCAATATTCGGGAGGTTACGCACCATATCCGCCATATCCAATTGGTGGATCACAGTGGTATTCCGAGGAACCATCCCAGAATGTTGAAGTTGCTTCCAGTAGTGCCGGATCATCGAGACAGCTTAACTAGCCTGTTCAGGGATGAGGTACGCAGGGATGTGGAAACTAAGGTAACAGAGGTTGTGGAGGACGACAGCAGGCACATGGCCGTGTTCATCATATTACTTTACAGGATGCTCAGAACAATCCCGATTTGATTATCGGTACATTAAATATTCTTGGCTATTTTGCTAGAATATTAGTTGATTCTGGGGTTACACATTCTGTTATTTCTCATACGTTTGCTCAGATGACACAACTACACCCTACACCTTTCGGTTAGGAGTTAGAGTTTTCGATGCCTAGAGTTGAGACATGTTATGTTAGCTGGGTATATCATGCATGCCCTGTTTTAGTAGAAGATGTCGTGTTGCCAGCTAATCTCATTTCACTAGATATTGTTGATTTTGATGTGATTATGTGCATGGATTGGTTACACTACAATCGTGCTCAGTTGAATTGTTATGAGAAAACGGTTACTTTCCATCGTCCAAGCTTGCATGTGGTACATTCGTGGGCGAGCAAGGTGGACTAAGACATAACAGTATCTCTGCCGTGAGAGCTAGAAAGTGTTGAGGAAAGGTTGTTAGGGGTATTTGGCTCACGTGGTATTGAATGATGATACTCCTGTTCGAGTAGAGGATGTTCAAGTAGTTATACATTTCCCTGATGTGTTTCCCAAGGATTTGCCTGGATTACCACCATATAGAGAAGTCAAGTTCACCATTGATTTACTTCTGGGTACTGATCCTATTTCCTTAACTCCTTATCGAATGGCTCTTGCTGAGTTGAGGGAATTAAAAGCCCAGCTGCAAGAATTGCTTGATAAAGGTTTTATTTAGCCTAGTACCTCACCTTGGGTAGCTCCAGTTTTATTTGTCCGGAAGAAAGATGGGACTTTGACGCTGTGTATTGATTATCGACAGTTGAATCGGGTAACGATTAAAAACCGTTATATGTTGCCACGTATAGATGATTTATTTAATCAGCTTCGAGGTGTCTGCGTGTTTTCCAAGATTGATTTGAGGTCTGGGCATTGTCAATTAAAATCAGAAGTGAGATGTTCCTAAGACAGCTTTTAGGACTCGGTACGGTCATTACGAGTTCCTCGTAATGTCACTGGGATTAACTAATGCACCTGCAGCTTTTATGGATTTGATGAATCAGGTATTCAAGCCATACCTCGATAGGTTTGTTATCGTTTTCATTGATGATATTTTGGTGTATTCCAAGTCTAACACAGAACACGTTCGACATCTCACTTTAGTTTTGAAGAAATTGAGAGAACATTAATTGTATGCTAAATTTAGCAAATGCCAATTTTGGTTAGATCAAGTGGCATTTTTAGGGCATGTAATGTCGGCCCAAGGTATTCACATGAACCCTCAGAAAGTAGTTGCCGTTAAAAATTGGAAGCAACCATGAACCGTCACTAGAGTACGAAGTTTTATGGGCTTAGCAGGTTATTATAGACGGTTTGTTAAATATTTCTCAGTTATAGCTTTACCACTGACAAAGTTGACGAGGAAAGATGTTAAATTTAAGTGGGACGATAATTGTGAATGGAGTTTCCTACAGCTTAAGTATTGTCTCACTCATGCACCTGTTTTGGCACTCTCAGATGACGGTGGTAACTTTGAGATTTATAGTGATGCTTCCTTGAATGGTTTAGGCTATGTGGTAATGCAGCATGGAAGCATGATTGCTTATGCTTCGCGACAGTTGAAGCCTCATGAGATGAATTATCTGACACATGATCTCGAGTTAGCAGCCATTATCTTTGCCTTGAAGATTTAGAGGCATTATTTATATGGAAAAAAGTGTAAGATCTTTACAGATCATAAGAGTCTTTAGTATCTTTTCGCCCAGAGAGATCTTAATCTCTAACAACGGAGGTGGATAGAGTTGTTCAGCGATTATGATTGCACAATTGAGTATCACCCTGGTCGTGCAAATGTAGTGGCAAACGCGCTTAGCAGAAAATCCCGAGGTCAAGTTAATGCTTTATATGCTTGTCGTGTTCCTCTTCTCGCAGACTTGAGATCCATTGGAGTGAAATTAGGGGTGGAAGATCGGAAGGAAGCTTTACTTGCTAACTTTCAGGTCAGGCTGATTTTGATTGATCGTATACTCAAGGCTCAGGTGAATGACGAAGAAACTCAAGAGTTAATTCAGGCAATGTCACAAGGGAAAAAGAAAGACCTCAGAATGCGGGAATCTGATGGCATGCTTATGCAGGAGAAACGGATGTACGTGCCGAATATTGTTGAGCTAAAGAAAGATATTCTTGATGAGGCACATGTTTTAGCTTATGCAATGCATCCTGGAAGTACTAAAATGTATCATACCATTCGGCCTTTCTACTATTGGCCTAGCATGAAATGGGAAATTGCCGAGTATGTGAGTAGATGTGCAATTTTCTAGTAGGTTAAAGCTAAAAGGAAGAGACCTTTTGGGTTGATGCAGCCACTTCCCGTTCCCCAATGGAAATGGCAAAATATTACTATGGATTTCGTGTACAAGCTTCCTCGTACACGAAATGGTTATGACAGCATTTGGGTGATAGTAGATTGGCTTACTAACTCAGCAGCACACTTCATACCAGTTCGGGAGAACTATTCCTTAAGCCGATTAGCTAAGTTGTTTATCTCAAGAATTGTTAAATACCACGAGATTCCAATTAGTATCATTTCTGATCGGGATCCTAGGTTTACTTCTAAGTTTTGGGTGGAATTTCAGGAAGCACTTGGTTCGAGATTACTTTATAGTACGGCACATCACCCCTAGACTGACGGACAATTCGAGAGGACTATCCAGACATTAGAGGATATGTTGAGATCTTCAATACTTCAATTTGGTGATGCTTTCCATAAGCGTTTAGATTTAATGGAGTTTGCTTATAATAGTAGTTACCATTCTAGCATCGGGATGTCACCTTTTAGGCGTTATATGGTAAATCTTGTCGAACCCCTCTTTGTTGGTTAGAAATTGGTGAGAGGGTATTAGTGGGCCCAGAGATTGTGGACGAGATTACTCAGAATATTCAGGTAATTAAATCTAACCTGAAAGTGGCCCAAGATCCACAAAAGAGCCTTGCTGACAGACACGCCACAGATAGGGTGTATAATGTGGGAAATTGGGTATTCTTGAAATTATCCCCATGGAAAGGCGTAGTGCGGTTTGGTAAGAAGGGTAAGCTAAGTCCTCGCTACATCGAACCTTACTAGATCAACGAGCGAGTCAGTGAAGTTGCCTACAGACTTGGGTTACCTCCAGAACTGGCGAAAGTGCACGATGTCTTTCATGTTTCCATGCTTCGCCATTATGCTTCTGATCTGTCACATGTATTACCTCCTCAACCATTAGAAATTAATTCAGATTTGACATATGACGAGGAGCCAATAACGATTTTAGATTGGAAGGATAAGGTTCTAAGGAACAAAACTGTGCGCATGGTGAAAATTTTGTAGAGGAACCACTCGGTGGAATAAGCCACCTGGGAGACAGAGCATCGTATGCGACATGTGTATCCACGCTTGTTTTATGGATATTAGTGGTTTGTTATATTATTGTATGAAATTTCAGGGACAAAATTTTCTTAAGGGGGGTAGGTTGTGACGACCCATCCCGAATTATAATATATTTTATCTCTGGAAGTGTGGAAATGACGATTTTTCCCTAGAGCGATGTGTTATGAATGTATAAACGGACTAAGAAAATAGAAAAAGGGCCAAGATAATGGACTAATTAAATTATTTCCTTATCTCTTGGGATCCAATTAAAATTGTAAGGCTGTTTAGGACCAAATTGATGGCCTTAAGTTGTAGCCCAATAAAAATTATGGCAATTTAAAATTGCCCAATCCGAACACGGTCACACACGCATACACCACACGTGCCCTTCTTCTTTCACACGCTCTTTCGTTCTCGAACTCTCTCTTTCCATACAACCTAAGCTCACAGCTCCCAAAATCCTTTCAAAACTTCACAGATAGAGTGTAAGGTTAGCATCATCATGCTTCTTTCGACTTCACGAGTCGAGCCGTACCCTTGATTTGAGGAAAGGACTGGTAGAACTCAAGATACCCGAGCTCCAGCAAGGGGTACAATTTTCTCCAACGTGATGGCAAAGGTTTTAGTTAGTTTTGAGGCTTAGTAAGGTAATTACTCAACTTCCATGGCACGTTAGACAAGTTTTGGCTAAGTTTGGATATCGACATAAGCTCGGTAGTGGGTATGCAGGAATAGCTGGTTTTTCAAGGATTTTTCCAGCCATTTTCCGTTGGATTTTGGAGTTTTATCAGGTATGGATGTGTTCCCTTTGTTGAGAGCTTTAAATCGATATAAATTTCATGAAATTTGGTTGAGAAATGATGAAGATGTTAAGGTTTTAAGCTTTTCCAGTTTCCGGTGACACAATCGGCGGCCAGCAATGGAATCCAATGAACCACCGGAGAAGAAGACGAATATTCCATCAAGTTTGACAAAATACACCTAACGGCGTCAGGTATATTTAGCGGTATATTCCATTATTTAACGGAATATTCTTTAACGGCGTTAAAGATTCTGTCCAACTTGCCAGGCACGTGGCAACGCGTGTGGCCGTGCCTTGGTTGGCGCGTGAGGGCGCGTGGAATGTCAGAAAATTATTCAAAAAATATGGGGATGCTCGTGGTGTTGAGCAGGCCACGATGGTTTATTCAAACACCCCAATTGAGCAATGTATGAGAAGTTATTTTATAGTGATGGTTATGTGCTTTAAAATAACGTTAAATTAGTTGTTTCACATATAGGTGAGACGTTTCCAGAGGACAAGCGCAGTCAGGCGAAACTTGGGGTTACGACCCGGCTACATACTAATGAGTGGGCTTTTGGTTATATATATATATATGTCTTATGTTTCCCAGAAACCATTTAAATGGTTTTTACATTTTAAATACCATGTCGTATGCATCACATATTAGTATATGTTATAATATAGCTGCGCGTATTACTGCTCGACGCCGTGGATGCTCAGGTAAGCTTTAGGTGAGTATATAGTGATAGTTGTGATGGTAGTGTGTATGATTATGATGAGTTTCTTTTAGTGAATTATATCCTACACCCCGATGTTAGTGCTCCGCCCGAGGGTAAGGCCTAGCCTTCATGTGATCGTTCACCTCCCGCACCACACGCTCACCTTGGATCCAAGGCAGGTGCCAGCCTGTCGTACAGACCACATTAGGTGGTTCCGACTCGTAGGTGACTTGCAATACTTCGCACAACCTTCACGTGATCGTAACACTTGAGCGTACTTATTTACACCTAGCCAGTCATACAGACCACATACGTGGTTCTAAATCGTGTGCAGGATTTGATTTGATTGTTAAGTTATTGATTCAGCCGTAGAGGTCACGTTAGGTGACTCCGGCTGATATGTCACTTTATATTTGTGCAATTCACATGGCTTACTTATTCGGTTGAGATAATTTTCATGGCATACACATGGTTCGGTTATTCTTGAGTATAGTTTTCCTATATGTTTACACTATTATTTCTGGGAAACTTATAAGGGTTTTACAGCGAGGGGTTATTACATTTGAAAAGATAAATGGTTTTGAAAGTTTTGTTTTTGCCCATTCACACTTTCTGTTTTGCGCCCCTCTAGGTTCTAGATAGAAGTTCATGTCGATGGCTCATGAAGACGTCACGGCGGTTCTGACAGACATCCACCAGTGTAGGGTTTCTTTTATGATATGTATAATTATTACTTAGTCTTCTGGACTGCACTTCGATACCTATGCTCTGGTTGTTTATGTCTTTACTCTAATCACTTTCACTCGTACTTATAGGCTAGTCTAAGGTAAGATAACTAGTGGTTTTTATTTATTTGCATTTTCATATCATTACCATTTCCGCACAACGCACATGGCTATGTCACATTCACGTGACAGCCAGCATGCCTCAATTGAGGTTGGGGTGTGTCATAAACAATAAGCCAAAATAATTTAACAAAAATTGGGTGCATTTTGTCATTTTATCCTCATTTTTTGAATATTTTTTCCAGAATGACTAAAATGATTGATTGTAGGCAAACTGAAGGACCAATTATATTGATTTCAAATCTCAAGGATCAAAGTGATGAGTTATGCAAATCTCATTGATCATTTTGGCTAAAAGCCTATAGTGATATATGCTTCTGGTATCTACCGCACACTTATACAAATAAAAAATCTGAGTAATAATTTGAATTAACAATCTAACAATATAACATACAAAATTATTTAAAAAAATCGATTAACTATTATATCTTTCTCGTATTAAAGAAAGTGTATTTGTGCCTGATGCCGCAACTATTAAAAGGAAAATCATCTAAAAGAAAAGGAGGATAAAAGCAAGGTTTTGCTTTTCTAGGGTTGTATTCATTGTTTGCATATTGATTTGGGCAGTATGCGGAGATTGATCCATTCAAAGATTCATATACACTTGTTAATCTCTGAATGATGTGAGATGCATATGGTCAATTTAAATTCACGGTACCTTAATTGCACAAATTGTGACAAGAAGATAATTTGAGTATTCTGAAGTGCTTAAACATTAATCAGTTAGTAAAAAGACAATGAAGTCGTTCTTTTGTAACAGGCAACTAAATATAACCAACAATTTAATATCAATGTTCCCAGAAGAGGAAGAGGGGGCGGTAATGAAAAGTACAATTACACCCAAAGGACTAGATTATACATGTGGAAAAGTGAATCGTATAAATATAGTTCTTAGGCGTTAATATGTTAGTAAAAAGACAAAGAGACCGGAATATAAACAACTTCACGTATAACCGCCCCTTTCAAATCAATGTTCATGAATTTTCCATGGTGTAAAAAAAAAATGGGGTAAATGATCAAACAAGTCAATTTGTTATGTTAAAATTGCTGCATTTTGGCCACTCAACAATACGGTCTGGTGGTATTTCTCTTCATTTGAAAGTGAGAGGTCTTAGGTTCGAATCTCGTGGATAGCGAATTCGATACCAAATTAGGTTGTCTATTGTGTGGCTTAGCCAAACTCACTACTACATTAAACACTTTGCACGATGAGGGAGTATGTGTCACGCAAAGCATTTCCAGGTCGCACAAAACCTATAGCAACGCAAAAATCGTGGCGCAAATTTTGTCACACAAAGGTCGTGAAGAAAGAGCCTATGTGACAAAGAGTGCAGTTTCGTCACGCAGCAAAACGATTGCACAACATTTTACTACTCGTCGCAAGAAAGGTCCACAGACAAAGGTTTTCATCGCACGATATAAGAGGGTACAAGTGTGCTTTGTGACAAGAAATTTATGGGGACGTCTATGGTTCGTCTAAAAAATGTTTGCACGCCGAAACATGTAAGACGCACGTGGTTTTGCACAACGACATATCTTCGTCGCACAAGTGTAATTTTTAATAAATAAAATAGAATTTAATAAATAGAATGTCATTAAAAAATATATTTCATACAATTGACAACAAAAAAAACAAACAAATTAATGAATAGAAAAACAATTTATTTATAATATAAATAAAAATGTGCGTACAAATACAAAGTTTAAAAAGAAAGCGGGAAAAAAAGTACGAAAAATGAGGCATAATCTATGGGCAAGTTGTTCGAAGGTGCTTGGTAATCTTGTTACTGGAAGGGGGTGGGGTTGGGGATGGGGTCAGAGGTCGACGGGTCTGGTTGCTGTGTATGCTCGGGGTGGAGGGGCTTTGACAAGAGTGGTGCAAAAAAATCACTATGCGAGCTCAATCCTCAGACCAGTGACTTCTTGCATCAAAGCCTTAACCTCGCCCTTTGACTGCTAGGATAAAGAGGCTTCACTATCCCGCCGCCTGGCATTTCCCATCCCCCGACAATATGTCATTGGCCTCTGATCGAAAGTTTGGTCCAATGTCTTTGTAAGAATGTGAAACCCCGCATCCTCAAGGGGATCCACAGACTCTATTGGCGTGTCCGGGGGAAGCTGGGAGGCGGACTCCTGAATGACCGACTGACCCTTCTCCACCATAGACGCCTATGAAATAAAACGTGAAATATTAATAGCAAACAATTTGAAATAATTAGTATAAATCTTTAATGCATAAGAAATTAATTACATGAAAGGACTCATTCAACTCATCCTCAGGCCAAACATAAACGTCAGCAAAGATGTCGATCTTCGGGAATTTTGAACCCCCCTGAAATAGAAAAAGATAAGGAATATGTTAGTACAGAAACAAACAAAAAAAATTATTATTAGTGACATTTTAAAATTGGAAATGAAAGCTTTAATATATAACTTCCGCCACACCTCCATCCTATATGGGAAATGCCTCGAACCCGATGGTGGAGAAGAGTCTTCTTCTCCCGATTAATCTTGTTCACCTTCACCTTCTTCTGTTATACACAAAATAAACGTATTAGTTGTAATATTTAAAGAAAATAAAAAAAAAAGTAATAAACATTAGTAAAAATTTTAAAAAGTAAAATGAAAGAAGTCCTATTTAAAAACGCACCACATAGCTCGGCTCCGGAAAATGACCGTAGAGCTAAACCCAACTATCTTCTCAGTCCTCAAACTCCTTCGGGCAGCCCTTCTCGAGAGCAACCTGCGGATCATCAAACATCTCGAAATACTGGTGCAGGTCACTCTTCCACTGCTTGTAATGTTTGGAGAAGAGCCGATTGAGGTACGCCAACATGTCCTTGTTGATGTTATTGAAATTGTAGTTTGTCTGCAATTTAACAAATATTATGAAAGTATTAGTAATAAAAGACATTAATAAATATAAATATATAAATTTTACATGAAAAGCATTAAAAAGGCGACGATACTTACCGACAAATGATTGCACACCGTGTTCTTCACCTCCTCCGGCATCGCCTTCCAAGACTTCCACCGCATAGAGCAAAGGTCTGCACGACATGCCCAATGTTGTGGACCAATGTCGCTCATCGTATCCGATTGTGATATGATCGTTGGTCACCTGGGTGACCTTCGCCGTCTTCAATTGCTGACAAGGTATCTGGGTGTTTTTCTTGGCTGCAAAGAAATGAAAAATTAACGTTAACCTAAAACTAAGAACAAATTCCACCAAAATTTCGACAGAACCTCCCTATAATTAAAACATTTCCCAAAACCCTAAAAATAACATAAACAATATATTTATCCTACAAAATGATCACAATTGTTTAATAATGGGTTTGGAACGATGACAACAATAAACAATATATATATATATATATATATATAATAACTTTTTAATCCTTAAATGACATAACTTAACAAATTGAACCTAAAATAACAAAACTAAGTTAACATGGGAATGAGAGAGTAAATTAGGATAATATACTTGGCTGTGGACTCGAGGCATCGGTTATGGATCCCGATGGTGACATCTACCTTGGAGTGCAGGGGCGCCAGTGAGCACATCGGGCGCTAATAGGTAGCGCCACCGAAGAAGTCGAAGATGCCAGTGCCTATGGGACTGGAGGACCAACTAGGTCAATCAGATTCATCGGCCTATGATCCATCTCTGCCGGAGCAGTTGCAGCAGTAGTAGGTGTAGTCGTTGGACGAGGTGTAGTTGTCGGACAAGGTGAAGTCGTCATCGCTTTCCGGCTTCCAATGAGCTGTGACACCTACAAAATTGGAAATAAATTTGTTAGATTACAAAGATAAAAATTATCGAATACATGCATAATAATTTCTACTTAAATTTAAAACGAATAAACCATTACAACCCTAAATCCAACTCACTATCCTAATTCTAAACCCAAATTAAAAAACCCTATTTCTAACTCCTAATTCAAAATCAACTAACCCCTAACGTAAGAACACTATATCTAACCCCGTAAACTAAGTACCCTGAATCTAACCCCACAACCCTAATTCTAACCCTTTACTTAAAATTAAAAAACCCCAAATTTAAGAACCCTTATTCTAACCCCCAATTGAAGAATTCTAATTCTAACCCACTACCCTAATTCTAACCCCAAATTTAAGAACCATAATTGTAACCCCTAATTTAAAATAAACTAACCGCTAACTTAAGAACCTTAAATCTAACACCACCCCCCCCTCCAAATAAATTAAGCACCCTAAACTTAACCCCATTGCCCTAATTCTAACCCCTAACTTAAAATAAAAAGAAAATTCCCAAATTTAAGAACCCTAATGCTAACCCCTAATTTAAGAACCCTAATCCAATCAGACATTTTTTCAGTGTTAAGAAAGAAAAGTCGACCACATGTTGAACATGACTACATAGCATTATAACAACAATTAAATATGCACAAACACTGACCCATGCTTTCAATTCAGATACCAGTAATTTAAGAACCCCTAATTTAAGAACCCTAATCGTAACCCCTAATTTAAATTCAACTAACCCCACTGCGCTAATTCTAACCCCTAACTTAAAATTAAAAAAACCCCAAATTTATGAAACCTAATTCTAACCCCTCATTTAAGGACCCTAATTGCAACCCATTGTCCTAATTCTAACCCCTAATGTAAGAACCCTAATCTAACCCCCAGTGAAGCACCCTAAATCTAACCCCGAATTTAAGAAAACCTAATCTAACCTCACTACCCAAAATCGTTCCCCTAATTCAAGACCTAAATCTAACCCCAATTAAGAACCCTAAAAACTCTAATTTAAGAACCTAAATGTAATCCCCAATTTACGAACCCTAAATCTAACCCCACTGCCCTAATTCTAACTCCCAATTTGAAAAAGAAAAAAATAATAATAATAAATAAAAATAAATAAATAAAATAAAAACTCCTTAATCTATAAACCCTAATTAACATGGTAAATAAAGAAAAAACAATTACGAGGAAATTACCTCTTGGAGATGAAGACGCAACGGCCGGAGAGAGGGACGGAGAGACGAGGTGAGTGACAGAGAGGGACGGAGAGATGAGGTGAGTGACGGAGAGTGGTAGTGAAAGGGTTTGAGGGTGAAATAGGGTGTCGGGGAAGAAGAACTAAGGGTGAGAGAGGGGCTGCAATCGCATCGGGAGAGAAAGAAGAAGGATAGAGAGGGTATCGGGGAAAAAAAAAGGAATAAGAGAGAAGTGAGGGAGGGAAGCCAATACATGGGAATAAATACTTAGAAGCTTACGTGACGAAGGCTTCGTCGTGCAAGGTTAAAAACTTCGTCGCGATGTTTTTTAAAGTTTCCGCGAAAAAAAAAAAGCACCTTAATTTTTAAACACTTACGCAAAGAATACCTAGATTTCATCGCGCAAATATTTCGTCACGTAAATATCCTTTGCGCGACGAAATCTAGGTATTCGTCGCGCAAGTGTCTAAAAATTAAATCTACCCGTGTAAAATTAAAACGCTTGTGTGACAAAAAAGTGTTGTGCGGCGCGCAATTATGTTTAAAAATGGTTTTTTTTTTTTTTTTTGTAGAATTTTGATTAAAATTTATTATAAAATACTAATAAAACAAATTTATTTACAAAGTAATTCACATATAAAATAAAATGATGCATTAACCATTTAATGTGTTTTACAACAAAAATTGCAAATAAATTGCATTAATCTTCATCCGAACTATAATAACTTTCACTTTCGTCGCTATCATCAATTTTAGTGTCCCATTCCTCATCATCGATAGGTACATCACCATCGTCGTTTGTGCGCACTAGACCATCGTATCACGGTAGATTACCGTGGTCGATTGTGATTGATTGAATCGGTATTTCAATTGAAAATACTTCTTCTATCAGAAATGGTTCTTGGATAAAATTAGTATCTCGGAGTGTTTCCACACCAATTTCCAACGAAGATTCTAGACGTTGGTTAACGAAATTGTCGATGTTGTCGTCAGTAGGGTCTTGTTCCGATATAGCATACACATTCCTATAATCCATCTTCTGAACAACTTTCCAACCCCTCCCAGCTTTAGGGTCATCTAGATACAAAATTTATTTTGCCATGTTTGATAAAATGTAAGGGTCGTCATCATACCAAGTTTTGGTAGTGTTCATTGATAGTAATCCATGATCTCTTTTAACACTTCCCTACCTATTTGGGTTTGTATCAAACCATCGACACTTAAATAGGATCACTTGGCATCGGTCTTTGTAAAGCAATTGCACAACACTTGTTAGTTTGCCATAGAATTCAATGTCTGTACTTTCACCTCCACTTGGGACATGAACACCGCTGTTTTGCATACACAACTTGTCATCTCGTGCAACCCGTAAAAACTTGATGTCGTTAACATGGCAACCCAAGAACAATTCAACGCGAATCAGTCTGAACGCCAAGTTATATAACTCTTCATTGTATGTTGAGGAATTTGATGATTTCAATTGATTCACCTAATATTACACAAACACTTAAATTTGTTAGTTCCAGCAAAATAATTGGTACAATATATATGTCCAATACAAAACACTTCAAACTTACATATTCGAGAAACCACCGCAGAAACAATTCACGGTGTTTCTTGGCATACAAATGTGAAGGATGTGTCTGCTTCATCATATCTTCACACTTGTCTAGGTATGATTGTGTCTCGTCACAATTATTGAGTACAAACCAATGTGCTACCTCTATGTCTTTTTTGGAAAACGACTCGCCTCATATCGGATCTCCAAATGGTTGAGCGATTTGGGCAAAAACTGAAAGTTTCTCCTTTCTCACACCCTCATCATTATTGCGAGGAGGACGATTGAAAGTTGTCTCTACATCCTTTAAATACATTCCACAAAATGTAAGTGTCTCATATGCCACCCAAGCTTGTATAATTGATCCTTCGGGCTTTGCTTTGTTTCATACACTTTTCTTCAAGTCTCCGAGAAGCCTGCCAAAATAAAACGATATGATACAAATTTTACTAATCGTAAGGTATTGATTAATAAAAATGACGAGGATTATATACCATTGAAAGTTAACTGGTCCAGCAAGCAATGCCTCATCCGGCAAGTGAACCATCACGTGGATTATACTTGTGAAGAAAGCTGGAGGAAATATCATCTTAAACTTGCATAGAACTTGCACAATGTCATGGCACAACTGATTAATGTCTGTCTTTCGCAACAATCTTGACGTCAATTGTGAAAAAATACTGGACAACATGATTGGTTTCACTACATCGGCTAGCAAGAGATGTCGAATACCAACAGGAAGTAAGCGTTGCAAAACCACATGGCAGTCATGACTCTTTAGTCCAGCTAATTTACCCCCGTCAGCATTCACGCAACGTGTGATATTTGAAGCATTCCCATCGAGAAACTTTACAGACGATAAAAACTTTAAAATTACTTTTTTGTCATTTGGTTTCATGGAAAAAAAAACGCCAGATCCCTTCTGCCTTTAGCACTGTCCCTATTCACCCATAAACCCTATCGTATTCCCATTCATTCCAATCAAGACTAGCTTTGATCGTGTCCCTTGTCTTGCACTCGATATTTAGAATTGTGCTGACCAATGTGTCAAATACATTTTTCTCAACATACATAACATCGAGGTTGTGTCTCAATTTGAGTTTCGACCAATATGGGAGCTCAAAAAACATAGACTTAGTTCATATGTGTAGAAAGTATGGTCCTACTGACATATTTCCCGAACGAAGCAAAATCCAAATGGTTAAGCTGTTCCAAAATCTTATCACTGGACCATTCTCTAGGTCTGAGGCGAGGCTTTTTTTTCCCGTCGAACTCTTTATCCTTCTATCGCCACTCGTGGTCCTATGGCAACCATCTCTAATAACCAAGGTAACAAACTTTTCCGGTGTGCCAACTAGATGTTATGTCTTCCTTGCATACAGGGCATGCCATATAACACCTAGTGCTCCACCCATAAACCATTGCATATGTAGGGAAATCGTTCACAGTCCACATCACTGCTACCTGCAAAGTGAACATCTTGCTAGTACACTTATCGTATGTGCGCACACCGTGTGTCCATAAATCCTTTAGCTCATCCACCAACGACCGTAAGTATACATCGATTAACCTACCAGGATCCTCAGCTATCAATAGAATCATCGTCATATATTCTTTTTTCAGACATTTACATGGCGAAAAATTATACGAAAATCGGCCAAGTACTGTGGTGTTGGTTTAAAACCCCGAACGGATTGAATCGGTCAATGGCAAGTCTCAATCTAACGTTCTGAGGATCAGTAGCAAAATCAAGGAATGTTCGATAAAACTTTTTTCATGCCTCCCCATCTGCATGATGCCTCTGGACATCATCATCTACCCGCTTTTCCTTATGCCATTTCATGTCGATTGCAATATGCGTTGACATATACAATCGCAGCAACGTAGGCTTCAAAGGCAAATAATGCATGACTTTTTGTGGGATCTTCGTCAATCTATTCTGAGATGTCATTTTCAACCTCGACTCATTGCATACAAGGCATTTATCCAACGTTTTATTCTCCTTATAGAACAATACACAATTATTTTTGCAAGCGTGAATTTTTTCATAACCCAATCCCAGACCATTCAACACCTTTTGGGCTTTTCTATAGTCTTTCGGCAAACAATTGTCCTTTGGTAGCATTCTCTTGAAAACCCCCAAAACGTAATCAAAACACTGGTTCGACATACGATACTTTATTTTCTTGTGCATTAGTTCCATAATAGCTGTGAAAATCAAAAATCCCTCACACCCCGAGTATAACTCTTGGTTGGCATTTTTTAATAGTTTTTCATATTGTTCGAATTCTCCACTATCCATTGGTGTAGGCACGTCATCTTCCATTTCCTTATTGGTATTTGTTGACGTAAATGGAAAAACGTCATTTAAGATTTCCATGACTTGTTCATTAGGATCAATATTAGGTTCAACATTGCCCACTCTTCTCACGTTTGAAGACGAAGCATTGTCCAATTGTTCCCCGTGATGGTTCCAGATATTATAGGTCTCTACCATTCCATTCCTTACTAAATGAAATCAAACATTTTCAATAGTTTCCCTTAACTTGTTGTTACACCTCCTACAAGGACACCAGATTCTAGTTGCAACCTGGTTGTGTGTATGTGCAAAGTCAATTAAATCCTCGACTCCATTCAAGTATTCGTTGGCACATCTGTTTAGGTTCTGCATCCACGTCCTGTCCATCATTCCTGCAACCACAATAACAGTACAACAATCACAACAACTTCAACATAATCTTGTCACCTTATGCCTCCAATAAAGGCCCTATCCTATTTGGGAATGCAAAATTATGTCACATAATTTACGACTAGTTCATATTAGATTTCGACATGTAGAAATTTCGGCAGCATCTTTGTACAGTTCTTCAAGTGCACGACATAGATATGAAATACCTATGTGCCACCCGAAGAACGTACATAGATGACACCGAAATCCCCACGACCGAAACCTAATCCTTCAACCATAAACTACACGTCATAACTTTGCATTCCCAAACTGTCCAAATGATGGGGCAATTCAAGAATCAATTGGACCGCAATCATGCTTTCACATCCATGCGCGGCATCCAACTAATCCTCAAACAGGAAACTAAGTTTTACTTAAAAAAAAAAAAAACAAATACGAAGTTAATTACAATTAACTCTTTACATCACAACACAAATTTGTACGTCATGTACAAATTTGTACATATACAATTCAACATTGTATATAATTATAACATAAATAAAAAAAAATTGTAATAAATATAATTTAACAACTTAATATAAACATAACAACATAATTTCAATATAATTTAACTAATTTATATTTTTGAAAAATAAAACAAACAAAATACCCTCGAAATCGTTATCCACCGAGCGCTAGTCACACACAATATCCATATACACAACTATTTTTATGGTGTTAGTATGAATTGACATTGATACTTTTAAATGAAAATATAAAAAAAAAAAAAATCCTTACCAAACACACCAAAATAGCTCGATCAACCTAGAGAAGATAGAGATTTAGATGGACGAAGTATTGGACGAAGAAATTGAGAGAAAATGGGAACGACAGATCTCAAATTGAAGAAAAACGAAGGGAAATAAGGTGCAAAGGCGAAATCTGCAGTTTTCTGCCTCTGTAGCTATAGTCACGTTATAAAGATTACTTTTGGAAGAATCACTTTGCCTGACGAAGTTAGAATTCGTCACGCAAGTTATTTTTGCGCTACGAAATATAATTTATTGCGCAACAAATTCTAACTTCGTCGCACAAGTGTCATATTTTTTTTTTTTTTTTTGCACAATTCTCTTTTTTGTTTTCTTTATAATTTAATAATGTAAACTATTTGTGCGACGAACACTATATTCGTCACGCAAGTTGCATTATTTTTTTTCTTTTCCTTTCTTCCGTTATCTTTCTAACTAATGTAAAAAAAATTTTATCCAACTAAAATTATCAAACCAAATTATATATTACCAAAATATTTATTAAAACTAATTTATTAACAAAAATATATATTACAACTAATGTAAACTTTAAGCCGTACATGTAACATACATTTAAAAAAAAAAAAAAAAGTCCAACATAACGTTCAAATAAATATTATTTCATAAATAAAAAAAGAAAAAAAAAACCAAATTAAGTTCACTCTTCCTCTGGGTCATCAGGGGCATCAGAAGCAGCAGCTCACTGTACATCGAACTTCCACTGCCGAAACTGCATCTTAAAAGGGTCGTCCACATACTTCTGCTGCTTCTCATTGGTTTCATCAGCATCCCAAACAACCTATAATGGCAATAAAATTAAATTAGTTATCGCAAAAATATTATTTTTAAACAAAAACAATTACACATTCTTTAATAAAACTTACCGATAACTCCTGCATCATGGAGTTCTTCAAGTACACAAGCACGATTTTCCAAGATTTAAACTTGGTAGAACATTGCTTCCGCACCAATACCCCTATATCGAACCTAAGTTTGGCGGACGCTTCAGCTAAACTTTTGTCATCAAACGAGGGCAAACGCTTACATCGATACCTCTCTATTGTCAACACAACTTTCCTCATTTTTTTTCCTACCACAAAAATTTAAAACGTAATAGCCTATTAAAACAATAATTTCAACCATATCAAATGTAAAACAATTAATTCAACAATTTTTTTTTTTTTTACCTTTCCCTTCACGAAAGCCTTCTCCCTCCCAACTTTTCATTGAATCTGAAACCAAATCGGCCATCGTTTGAAACAAAACCTTTTCAAAATAGGGTTTTGAAACAGTGTTTATGTAAAACTCGACAAACTTTGCTCGACGAATCCTTGGTCGCGTAAAGTGTGTTTTTAAATGTGCACTATAAATGGGAGTGTTTAATGTGCGGCTGACCGTTTTCGGCAACACTTTGCCAGTATGTAGAAAAACTCGTCTATTAAACTTTTTGTGCCAAATTTTATTTACCCGCCTTTTTTTTTATACATATCAATGTACAAAGAACTAGAGGTCAAAAAACTTTAGGGCCCCACTTCGACAGCTCGCTATGGCCCCAAAATTCTTAGGCCGGTCCTAATAACATTCGTAATGGTTGCTGATCAAACATGACATCCATGGTAACTAATTATGGAATATTCTCTACTAATTATATGCATTGAAGTTGGCCATTTTGCACAGTGGAGGGACAGTGAGGAATCTCTTGTATAAACATGAGGACGACTGGGGGCCGGCAATTTTAGACTTTTTATCCTTTTCCTTCTTTTATTTATTTTTTTATTTTATTTTTATTTTTATTTTTTGATTTTTTGGCATACAAGATACTTATTCCTTAAAAAGAGAGAAAAATAAAATTTGCACCTTCATCCTTTTTTTAAGCTATAAAAAGTCCCTCTCTTCTGCCAAAAAAAAAAACCCAAGAGAGAGTGAAAAATGGGAGAAGGAGAAGAGATTAATGCAGCAGAAGAAGAAAGAGAGAATATCAGTCTCAAGGACCTCTCTAAGAAGCTTGAGGAATTTGCCAAGGCTAGAGATTGGGAGAAATACCACAGTCCCAGAAACCTACTCCTGGCTATGGTAATTAAATCTTTTCCCATTACAATTCTACGATCATCATTTGTTTTGGTAACCATGACACTGCATATGTTTCTATGTATGATGCATGTCTAACAAGTTCATTGGTCTCTCTCTGCCTAACCACGCATTTCTGTGTTACTTTTCTCTGTCATTAGTTTTTACGCTTGGGTCATGCAATCTTCTTTGCTCTTGGAAAATGGTTTGAGGACATAAGATGCTTATATTTTCGTATTGTGAGTTTCGATTATATTAATTATGATGATTATTTTTTTATTGTGTGGTTCAAGTTCACAGATTGAAGAATATAAGTATATATACATATACGTACATACATGTTGGAAGATGTTGTTCCTTTGCCACATACATACATACATACATCTCTTTGTAGATGCAAACATATATTTCCTAAACACGTGCATGACCTGTCCATTTCATTGATTTGTTGGTGTTTCTTTATTTGATAATTATAAACTATTTAATTTACGGGAATGAGAATTCAAACTAGGGTTTAAATGGACATGCTCTGGTCAACTGCCCTAATTTATATCTGCTATTTTTTTTAACATAAGCTATCTTTCGTGAATGGCCAACGCCAGTAAACCTTATTCATTCAAATATGAGTGGGGTTAGCAGTTTATGAAATATGAAATTGGGTTTCCCTACTCCAATTTTGCATGCATAATGCATGCAATACTCTTTTGCAAACTTTTGAGGTGGGATACCACAGACAGATCGTACTTTTTAAAGTTTATCTTTCAACTTTCACCATTTGAACACTTCCTTCAGAAAGATTTGGATGACTTCTGATTAGGGAAGCTGGCACGCACTGGGGACAACTAACAACGTGTAGTGGCTATAACACCCTCTTTGACTCACATCAGGACCCCTTCCTGCATATCCATACAAGACCCAAGTAGGCGGGTCGAGGGGGTGTAGGCTAAGGCGGCATATTGGGTGTTGCAAATTTCATACCCTAATATGTGGAAAGCTTTCATTTAATTTCTTTTTTTTACCTAGTGTACATTTTTAGAAAACTATGATTGCAAAAAGAGAATTTAAGCCATTCATGCATGAGTGGTTGAAAATATATAGAAATGGAATATGAAAACAAGTAAATAATTTTCATGGTTGCTATAATATACACGATGGATGCTGCATGTGTAGGTGGGAGAGGTAGGAGAACTATCAGAAATCTTCCAGTGGAGGGGAGAGGTGGACAGAGGGTTGCCAAATTGGAAGGAATCAGATAAAGAGCATCTGGGAGAAGAGCTTTCTGATGTGCTTCTTTACCTCATCAGGTTGGCGGATATATGCGGCATTGATCTTGCTGAAGCTGCCTCCAAAAAGATTGTCAAGAATGCCATCAAATACCCTCCCAAATCCTTCTAAATTAATTACCTTAATTATTAGAACACATGATAATTTCTGTATTTCTCAACTTTGTTTTTATATTAAGATGATGAGCTTTGAAACTTAAGAATTTTCAATAAAATGTTTAAATCAATTTAGAGTGGAATGTCTAATTAATTTAATTTCTCCTTATTTTCTGATTGGCTGATGGAGATCATGTATAATTCAACAAGTTTGTCAATACTGACACTTAGTATTACGATTGAGCGATATTTATTTTACTTGTATGTTAGAGGTCAAAAATTCAAATTTTATGCATGACGAGTTTGATACCATTTTATTCTCTCATTGTTGAAAGAAAAACAGGTATGTCAATAATTTTTGGGAAATACCACAAAATGGGACATTTTCTTAATCTTGGGACAAAAATAGGGTTTTTTTAATATGCACAGAACATGCACACGCCATGCACATTCGCTGGACAGAAATAGGATTCTTCTACACCTTGAAATGACCTAATTGCCCTCGTATATAAATGGGTTATTTCCTCCCATTTTCTGATTTCTCTCTCTCTCTCTGGCAAAGAACCCTAACGATGCACTCACCCTTTAACAACTCACTTGCAGCAACCATTTCTCCCTCACCGATGGCCATCTTTTCACCAGTCCTCTCTCTCCTTTGTTTTCGAATTGGTGACCCAAGATTCATATCGCATCCAACTTTTAGGTCGCAATACAATTCCCAACTCACAATCCCAAAAGCTTGGTGTGTAATGGATAATAATTCATCCACCAAAGATCTCATGAAGGTCGTAGGTGGGATTGGATGAATCAACATGAGTCAAAGCCCAGTACGAGTGATGCCGGTTTCTTTACGATATCTGGGGAATACTGTTTTTAATTTTTTAAAGGTTTGTTTATGGGTTTTGATTTCAAAGTGCAATATTTATGAGTGTTAATTTCTGGGTTCGTATGTTTTATGGCTACTGGGTTTCTTGGCTTTACCTGTATTTTGTGAGTTCATGGGTTCTATGATTGGGGTCAAATATTTCTTAGCTTTGGCTTCAATTTTTCCAGAAAACTATACACTGTATGCTTATGAGATGCATAGAGGAGGTTAAATTTGGGTTTGTGCTCAATTATTGTAGTCTAATTTTGACGTAATGTAGTGAACAAGGACACAAAATCACATCTTATATGATTCGAACCTATGACATCGGGTTTTGGAGACTTAAGCATGCTTTGTTCATGCTTTGTGTTGTGCACCTTTTCATTTAAGAAAGCAAACATTGTTAATGATAACAAAAAAACTTCTCCCTTTTCCATTTACTAACAAAAATTACATGACTACTAAATTTGAAGAAAAGTAAAGGAAAAGAAACAAATTTAGTCCCTATTAAAACCATTTTAACATATCACAAAAAATGTTAAAATTTTCCCAATATGTGCATACGACGTGCATATGTTGTACAGGTTGTGTACATAAGGTGTGCATGTCTTGTGCCTACGGCATATTATGTGCATATGATATTATGCATATTATGTGCATTTAATGTGCATGGTATATGCATGTTATGTGCATATAACAAGGATACATAGTACGCATGTTTATTATCATAAAATACTTAGCTAATACATTGCCCAACAATAAAATGTCAAATAATTCCATTATGGTTGACGTGGTTCATTTCCCTTCGCTAGTCGACAAGAATCTTCAAAGCCCTTGTTGTGTTCCTCCTCTATTTCAGCCTTTCCATCCCGAGAACGCTCGTACAACTCAATATGGCCCCGATGCTTCTAGAACAATTCAAAATTTAGGAATGTGATCCTTTCTCTAGATGCGTCAACCTTTGTTTTTTGCTTGCTTGCACGGTAGAGAATAAAACATGAAAGAGCAAATTGCCACGCACATGAGCATGTGACAATAGACTAGTGTATTAAGTAAATGCATATGCTGCATTTAGTCCCTCGTGTGTGACAAGAGACTAGTGTATTAAGTAAATGCATATGATGTAATTAGTCCCTCACACGTGTGCCCGGAGACTGTGTATTAAGTATCATCATTGTATTTTGATGGTTGTAGTTACGAGAGTCGCTCTATAAATAGAGTATTCCGTCTGTTATCAAATGCACTGCGAAAGAAAGCAAGAGAAATAATATCAGTATCCCTCCCTCTCTTTATCTTGCATCTTTTTTTGTGTTATAGCTACTAAAGTCATAGTGTGATATTTTGTACTTACTTCGCTCATGTCCTTAGAAAGGTTATCTTTCTAACTTTTGTTTTATTTATAACAAAAAGTAACATATTAGAAAGAAAAAAAAAATAAAAAAATTATAACGGCCACGAACCCGCTTGAGCCGGCTGGCGGTTATCCCTTTCGCCAATCCAACACGTCTTCGGATCCCGGACGCTGCGGATTCGTATTTGGTGCGCGGATAGTCCCCCAAACACTCAATTTGTCAAATCCCTTTCACTTCTTTTAAACATTCACTTTCCAAAGCAATTCAAATCTCAGAACAAGAATCCGATTCTCCCATTGCAATTTCTCCACCCATAGTTTTCCCATTTCAGGAATAATCGAATCCAACGCAAACCACATTTTGATTTTCGATTTTGATCCTCTCCATTTCTGCAGCCTCACTCAGATCGAACCGTGCCAGCAACTTCCATGTAAGCTCCGATCTTGCTTTCACTCTATCTCAGTTACCCATTTATTGTTCGTCTGGATCTTGCTTCGATTAAGCTATTTGTGACTGAAAGATTTGAGCTTTGCTTGTAAATTTTACCTCTTGTTGTGTTGTGAATTTGAATGGTGATATGAATTGCGCAGTGAAGTGGGAAGAAGATGGAGGGCACTGTGTTTGCTCCCGCTTTGGAAGGATTCAAGACTGTCAAGTCCGACCAAGGAGAGATTCTGACCAAGCCTTTCTTGGATGTCTGCAAGCAGATTTTACCTATTATAGGTTCATTTCGCCCCCTCTTTTGCTCTGATCCTAGAAATTGAACCGGGTTTTCGCTTTCTTTAAGGCACGATTGTTGTTGATACATGGTTTTTAAGCATAATGCCAGCTACCCATTTGTTAAAATTTTATAATTTGAGATTGGTTATTTTGTTCTGGGCTTGATCTTATCTGCTTATGAATTGCAATTCCAAATTCTGATGCTAGATAAGTTTGGAGCTGCTATGACCCTTGTTAAATCAGACATCGGGGGTAACATAACGGTAAGAATGTTCTTTTACTTGTATTTTCACCATTGGTGCGCTGTGAGTTTAGTAGAATTATGCTTTATGTTGATTAACTTGAATGATCTATTTTTCATGCATCATTCCGATACAAACGACGTCCCTTGGGTTTTATGTATGTTAACAAGTAGACCATCTTTTAGTTGATCGATTTTGAGTGCCCATTCGTAATTTCGCTCTCAACAATTTTTTGTTTGTATAGAGATTGGAATCTAAATATGAATCCAATCCTGCCGCATTCAACCTCTTGTACAGTTTGGTACAAGTTGAGATTGAAGCGAAAACAGCAAAAGCGTCATCCAGCTGCACCAATGGTCTTCTTTGGTTGACAAGGTAATCGATATGATCATTAACGTTTGCTTTTTTGCTTTTATGATTTTGCACTTTGTTGAAATGTGATACCTGATATGCATGATACTATTCTTGTTCATTTTCAGAGCAATGGATTTCTTGGTAGAGCTGTTCCGGAACTTACTGGAGCATCAAGATTGGGCAATGTCAGAGGCTTGTACCGATTCCTATGGCAAGACCCTGAAAAAATGGCATGGATGGATTGCTAGTTCAACTTTCAGTGTAATGTCTCCAATGTCCCTTCAATTATTTGATGCACTACCAGTTTTCATACTGTTTTAGTCCTTTGATGTTTTTCTGCTGGACCTAAAATAGTATTAAGACGATTATGTTCTGCAAGTTCAGTGCTTCCTTTTTAAGTGTTTTACTGCCTAAATTTTTTATTTTGTTTGGGCCCTGCAAACGAGAACATTTTCCTCTTCAAATTTGGACTTATTAGTCACTATAATTATAGATTGCCATGAAGCTTGCTCCTGACAGAAAGAAGTTCATGGAGGTGATAGGAGGCAACGGCGATGTCATGGGTGATATAGAGAAATTCTGTGATGCCTTTACACCTCTTCTTCAAGAGAATCACAAGTTTTTGGTAAGATGTTTCATTCTCTTGCCGAATTGAGTGAGAGCCTTTTTCTATAACATCATCGTTTAGTTATGAGAAGGTTGCCATAGATTGACCACAATAATTGGTTAGAATGACAAATAGATGTGTATGGAGTAGTTGAAGGAAAAAAGAAACTCTATTCCATCAATTAGCCACATAAGATTGAGTTAGGAAAATGCTCATTTTTGAAAATTTCCCAAACTGTTGCCTTTGAAACTCATCATACTAAAAAGTCACTCAGGTTTTGTAAGATTAGCAAAACTCAACGTTCTGAGATGTTATCCTTCAGTTGGAAGGGAAGTTTCATAATTTCCTTGAGTTGCAATTCCGTTGATTTTCTATTTAGAAACAACGAGAAAGGAAGACAATAAATTATCAACTGATTTGCCATCACAAAATGTTAATATATGCTGACGAACTTTACTCTGTTTACACAGACTAGTGTGGGCATGGATGATTTGAAGGCTTCGTAATTGAGAAGGTTTTCTGATGAGAGGAAGCTTGTACCCATGGATCATGTCCGTATTATGTCCCAATCCTTCAACCTTAAACATGAAAAATAATGCAACTTTTTCCTACACTGCACTTGGATATTTGATTTTATGTTTAATGTTAATTCTTACTTGTATATGTTTATTACACAGTATCTGATTGTTATGTGGTTTTATATGCTCGTTGCCCACTCGTGCCTTGAGTTATTATCCTGCTTTCTTCTTCTATGCTTAGGTTGACATGAGAGATTGGATGAAACTAAAGAACAACCCTAATTTATTTTCTTTCATTCATCTTTTAATCTTATGTTTGAAGGTGGTGGTTGTTGATGTGAGTGCTCTACAATGTCGTTAACCTAAAATGTACAACTACTCTCTAATCAAATTTTACGACTAGTGAGTGAGGATCACCGTCGGATCCTCAAATCATATCCGTTCATCGTACATTGTGCAATAAAAAGTTACTGGAAATTCTTTACCTGATAAAAAATGACCGCACGATGTATGATGAACAAATGTGATTGGAGGATCCGGCGAGGATCCTCACTCACGACTAGTGTAGGTAACTAGTTAAGTATGCGAATGTGGCAATTGATCATGTCCTAATTTGGGGAAAGAGATCCTCTATGGATCTCTTCCTCCAAAGCCCACGGATCAAGTGATCCGGGCTCTTGAAATTTGATTAAACGGCCAAAAACAGAGAAGTTAGTTAAAACTTTTAAAAGTTATAATAATTTTTTGCCGTTGTATCAAATTTCAAGAACCCAAATCTCTTTCATGGACTTTGAAGGAAGAGATCCGGAAAGGATCTCTTTCCCTAATTTGGAGCCGCCAAATAGAGTTCATAAGGGCACGAACAAAAATTTATGTTGGATGAGAGTACAATGGGCCGGAATGGGTCTCAAGCTCAAATTTTGGCCTCTGTTGATTAAAGAAAAAGAGCACAATGTATTAAAACTCCTAACATCTTTCGGTCACGATTAAATAAGGTAGATATTTGATTCAAAAGTAATGTTAGGGAGATTAAATTTGTAAACTAAATGAAATGCAAGTTGATAATTGGATTCTCCCTTAAGCGTTGATAAACGTGCTCATTTTTATTGGTGACATATAATTTAGTTTGCAAATTTTGTCTACAAATTTAGTCTTCCTAGCATTACCCTTAATTCAATTGTAATTCATTATCTCCTATATTCTTAACTTTCCCAATTCATGACTTTACAAGTAAACATGTCATAAAACAAAATTTTCAATTGTACCCAAAATAAATAAATTAGGAGCCACTTAGCATTACAGTCTAGTGATATTCCTCTTCACTTATAAGTAAGAAGTATTAGGTTTGATTCTCACCAAGAGAGAATTTTTACCGGTGTAGATAAATATTGTTTGTTCAAAAAAAAAATTAGGAAGACAAGGTAATTTGCAAATTTTATTCTTTTATTATACAAATGATTTATTGTAGTGAGTTGTTGTGGATGAATTAAAAGATACTCCAAAAATTAGGAACAGGAGGATAAATGAGATGTGAGCAACTAGTACAATTCCACAACTGCCACACAATTGTTTTTCCCAACCGCTTTTGCCGCGCATTCACTGAAATACCGTTAACAAGCCCCCTCTCGCCCAAATTTAGCCTATGGTTCTGGCCATTTCTACTTCTATCTCTCTCACTTTCGCACCCGAAAATCCGGTGAGCTATAGGTTTTGATGACTTGCCACCGGAAATGAGCTCTGCATCGCCGCCGGATCATCCAACAAAACCTGTGCTCTCATTTCAATTCTAATTCTTTTCGGATTTTCCGACTCACGGAAAAAATTAGTTCAGGCCTCATGGCACCACATTCCACATTTGCAAATCTGAATTTGTAAATTGGTTTTTGGAGAAGAGATGAGACCTCTCTTTGCCCAGTTGGGTTGTTTGCGTAGGCTTGGCAACATTTATAATTATGTCTGCTTCACATTGCTAAACCTTGATGTACCATGCTGAATGCCTTTCTTCTCAAGGTACCAAACCCTACATATTTTCTGTGTTTTGGATCTTTCGTGTTACATATTTTTGGATCAACGGGGAGGTGGGATTCGACGTTGTTGTGCTACGTTAATTGGGATCAATTTGGAAATTTTCGCAAACAGTGTAGGAACTACCAACTAATGAATATTCTTTGGGAAGTGGAGTTTCCAATTTGCTGTGGTAGTATTGATTCTTTTCTCCTTTTTGTGGTTTTCATGATCAGGGAGCTTGTCATACACATTGTTGCTTTCTTTGCATTTGAAGTTCAGAATAAGCGCTGCTGTCCGTGCGCACTACACTTGCAACTTAGTTTCCGCCTGAAGGTTTCTTCGGAAGTTCATGTCCTGAAGCACTTGAACCAACAAAATGGGAACCAAGGTGAAGGGCCTCTTGAAAGGCCTCAGATACATTTCACAAATGTTTGGTACGTGCAATCTCCATTGATTTTTCGAACATTAATTAAATTCATTTGGTTTCTTGTCATATTATGTCCTTGGAGTTTTGGTTATATAGTTGTGCAGTGTCTCATTTCAACAGATGTTCTTGGTGAAATTAGCATGCCGTTCCTGTCGTCAGAGAGAACTAACAGTGCAAAATAAAATATTGGAGGATTCTTTTTTTTTTTTTTTTTTTTTTTTGCTTAATTTCTTCAGGGTGATATGAATAATCTTTTACCAGAAATTGAAAAGAAAGGGCAAGGGGATTGACCAAGTTGTACAAATTTTGCAGATGAGAAAGATGATGACATACAAATTGGATTTCCCACAGATGTTAAGCATGTTGCGCACATTGGATGGGATGGTCCGTCTACAAAAAGTACTCCGAGCTGGGTAAGTCGCTCTCTCTCTCTCCGTCTCTCGATCTTAAACATCCAAGCACACCAGTTGATCATTCTTAATTTGATGCACATTTTTCCCATTTTACATAAAATTGTGACTATATGACATTCATCTTGCAGATGAATGATTTCAAAGGTGCTTCTCCGGAAGTCCCATCCACAGGGAAATTGACTGTTGAAGAACTGGCTTCCCAAGGTTTGCCAGTTTTTCTAACACTGCATATCTTTTCCACCTCATAGTATTAGCCTTGCCTATTCAGATTGACTATCTAACAACATAGCATGTCAAAATTTTGCCGCGACATTAAAATTGATTACTGTCTTTTGCAGATATGCATAAAACAAGCCTTGCTGCCCAAGAATTGGTGCAGCAAAATGACATTCCAAGGTCTAGGCGCCATTCCACAGGTGAATCTGAAGGTTCCCAAACCAAGAAGAGCTCTGATGGGTCAAAGAAGCATTCTAGGCGCCATCGCTCCAAGGAAGGAGCAATGGATACTCCATCTCATGAGTCTAAAGAAGGTAGTAGCCGTCATTCAAGAAAAAGCCGGAATTCTAACAATCTTGGATTGGAATCACCCGGAGAAGACCGTCCTGGAATACCAAAGCAAAGGAGGAAAAAGGGGTCATCTGAAGGCGGATCATCGAGGTCATCAAGGAGGGCAAATAGATCAAAAGGCCAGAATTCTATGACTGATATTTCATTGGAAGGTTCGGAGCATGGATCATGCAAGAGTACCGAGAGTCCAATGCACCCCGTTTTGGCAGAAGCGAAAAGTTCTGAGGGGCTTTCTGGCGGGAATAACGTGAACTAAATGCACAAATTGGGGTCTTAACATAAACCCTCGAAACCAAAAATGTGAGACTTCTGCTTGCTTACTTCATTGATCATTTTTTATTTTTCATTTGTCATGTTGATAGCTGTGACTTGCAAAGCTGCAAGTGAGATTTGAGAAGTTTGGTTTCCAATTTATGCACTCTTACTGCGTCTAGAATACGTCAAAAGAAAGTTGAGAGTCGAATGAGTCTACGACAGCCCGGTGTTTGATTCTCTCACTCTATCAGAGGGTTTTTTCTTGGTTCATGTTGTTTCCAAACTCGCGTAAGAGGTTCTTCTCCAGCCTAAAGATTTTATTCTGCTGCCATCTCAAAATTCAGTTTGACAAGAGGAAGCAATTGAGGTCAAAAACACCACAATAAAAGAGGGGATCCATGCCCCAATTTATGTCAAAAACTGATTCAGTCTCCGGAGGACATTCATCTCATTCACCAAAGGACTTTGAGTGCTGCTATGCATAATTTTTATGCAACTCTTCTTGCAAAAACTCCTCTTGTAAAAAAATATTTCATGAAAGAATCAAGAATAAATTATTTCATATATCTGAATGTTAATCGTTCTAACGAAAATTCGTTCTAGAGAACTCAGATTGTTTCCAAAATTTTGTTCCTTGTGAATCAAGGCATTCTTACGCTGCCGGTTGTAGATCAACTTGACAAGATCCTTTTCTCCAGAGCCAAATGTAAGTACTTAAACCTTGTAAGCAACAACAGAATGCTCTTATAATTAATGATAAAAGTACAGCACAAAGCCTGTGTGTAGCGGAAAGTGCGAGCATTCAATTTAGATCGTTTTTCTTATATGCGACCGTATGAATTACTATTTGAACACTATATTTCTTGACTGATAACTGACTGGATCGATTTTGTCTAATCTAATTTTGTAATCTGAAAATATGAGAAAAGAAAAACAGTAAAATCTGTAGCAAAACATATAGGATGAGTTGGAGATTATTTTATATACAACTTTCAAAGGTAAACACTATACATCTTCATCGAAACCAAAAGAAAAGATTCGAATAGCACCTGACACAAGTTCAACTCTATCTTGAATTTCTTGTGAATGATGAATGATTTGGGAATTTGGTTCGCCAACCCAAAACCATGTGGAGAGTGGAGCCTTTCTGAATGTTGTAACTTGAAAGACAGCATTCATCATCAAGGCATTTACCGGCAACTACAATACTCTGAACACAAACTGGCACTCTAACCTTGCAAAATATCTTGTCCTTCATCTCTCTGACAGTGCTCTTTCATGCCACATCAAGTGCAATGGTTTTCCCACTCCACGTCTTAATGAATATCTGAAACCAGAAGGGCAAAACTTCTAAAGTGGAGTGTCGTAGAAATCCAAGGCATTCTATAAAGCTCTCAACAATTGCCTTGACATCCCGGACAGTTTACAAGACCTTAACCTCAAATTTAACCATCTTTCCACTTGGTGTTTTCACAAAAATCGACATCACATCTCTTCGATTGAAAATCACATGAAGGGTTGATTCTGTCCGAATGTCTAGTGATGCCAATGTCTAGTAATAATCTTTCTAGTATTAGGTCAACTTTTATGTTTAATCTTCAGTTTCTTGATTTCTCCTTTAGAAATATGACTTGTTGAAGCTACAAATCTATTGCTTGCTTGTAATTAAATGCCTTTTGGTTGACTGCAAAATTGTTTGTTGCTTTTGATCCTCTATCCCACCATTCAAACAGTCTTTAATTCCATCAAGATTCAAGGAGTTCATTTCTCTTTCTGTCACTTGTCAGAAAACATGTACTCACACCAACTAGATTACACTATAAAAGTGGAATAATACAGCAATATGTTGATGCCATCTCGAGACTTGAGAGGGATCCACCGTCCACGACAATAATGAACAAGAATGGCAACCAACCTGTGTCGATTTTTGGTCTTCAGAGAACCTTGGCTGGAGTCCATGACACAATAGGATAGATCAGCAGGTGGCAGAGAAGTTGAGATGTGCCAACTCCTTAATTGTTGCATCTAATTGTCCGTTGTACATTCTTATGATGTTTTCATGAATTTAATTCATTGAAAAATAGGTTTTATGGTTTTAGCGAGTCGCGGTGTATAGGTCAATTTTGGTCAGAGAGAGGCGCCTTCGTGGTCACGTAATCTTAGGCACGACAGTTTTGGTCAAATGATGTAATCAGAACAGTAATATGTACCAAAAGAAACACATTCATATAATATATTGTGCGTTTTCATTACAAAAGTTGCACTGTCTGAGTACTACTAATGTCTTCTGACAGTAACATATGGAGTAGAACCTAAGTTTGGTGCTACTTTGGGTGTCGTACAATCACCACCTTGGACTGAGAAGCAGGAAGTCGGAGTGACTGGTAGCCTGTTTTCCAGCAATTTCAATGGGAGGGGACTTAATGGGAGAAGCCTACTTGGGCTTTGCATTCCCTTCAGTGGTCTCAAGCAGGCCAGGTACCTATTTGATTGATTGTTGTGTAGGGGAAGCTTTGTTGTCTGAGTTGCTGCTTCCTTCTCCTTCGCTACTGATGCTCCACTAGGGTCCTGCGCATCAAGTATCCACAGAGTAGTTAGATGGAGTTTTTCGTGTTCCTCAATCGGCTAAAGAATTCTATGTTTGAGCATTCTATCGAAAACAGAAAATATACTAATGAACCGCATAAGTTGCAACCTATCATGCTGCATTCTATGGATGATAGGAAATTTATCAGGATACAATTGTAAGAGAAAATAGACCGTGTAGCCTAGCATGTTAAGAGGTTTGAGACTTACCCCAACTCCAAGCATGACTAAAGTGAATGCTTGATTGTCTGCACCAAGATAGATTTCAATCAACTTTCGGAGCTCAGCAAGGGTTGCGTCTTTTACAACCTTAAGTGTTGTAATGAACTTCCCGGGATTTTCTTTTGAAGCTTCCCATTTCACATACACTTCTGCAGTATCCGAGTCAGTGCCCTCATTTAAAGGGTCGTAGTTTTCCTTGGAGGCCAATGCTGTCTCATCACGCACTGGGCTTTTGTTTGTCTCTGGTTCTGCCAGTTTCTGCTCATTTTCTGATTTAACTGATGCAACAGTAGGTGCTGGACGTGGGATATGCTGAGAGATCTCTCTGTAATCTCCACAGAGTGTAAATATGTTGCGGATTCTGACAAGCCTATCATCTGGTTTTCCATTGTTATCTTCTTCCTCTGGATTTCTGCTTTGCCGAAGCACAGTTGGTGTATCTTGATAATCCTGAGGTAAAGATGTCAGGGAGTCCACATTATAATTACTCCTGAAGCTAGATCCATCAACCATACACACTCTCTTTTCCTCTATAACTTCTTTCTCAACCTCTTCAGCTTCCACATTTTTGTTAGCTCCTTCCTCTTCTTCCATTTCTTCTTCCTCAAAAACAGTGCTCAGGCATACCCTGTCAGCATATTTTGGCTCAAAAGAATCAATGTGTGCAGTGTTTACATTATTGCTGTCAGATGGATAAGCAACCCCAGGTACCACTCCTACATATTTGATCTCCCGAGCAAACGTTTCTTGATCATCCATGTCTAAATCCATTGACTTTACCATTCCTCCTGCATCATCACTGGCATAGATTCCTAACAACCTTTTGGCAAACTGCATTCCATCAGGCTCCTTCGACCCGCTTTCCTTACCATTTCCATCGCTTGAGCGGCACAGTTCAAGCTCAATTTCCTCCAACCGCCGCCTCAGCATTTCAACTTCCTGCTGCTGTTGCAATATCCTTTCTTCCATTCTCCTTCTCTCGAGTTCAACAAACTCATTCGCCATTCTCTGGCATTCTGCCAACTTCTTTTCCAACTCATTTTTCAGAGTCTGGGCCACTTCATTCACCTTCAAGTTGATTTCTTCCTCCTTTGCCCCTGATCCCTTCCCTTCCATAAGCTCAAGTTTAGATCTCAATGCAGCAACCTCTTCTTCTTTATTCATTAGCTCCTTGTGTGCTTTATTCCGCTCTTTCTCTTTGAGCTTATTCTCCCCTTGCAGTTTTAGGATATATTCATCCATGGCAGCAATCCTTGATCCTAAAATAGCTGCAGATGAATCTTCAGTCCCAGTTTTGTCCTTGATTGGTGTATGAGGTCCGCGGACAATACATTTTGCTTTTGCACCATATTCAAGGGTGGAGATTGTCTTGTGTATCTCCTTTGGGTCTGGACTTGCACACAGGACCATTAAGATTTTTGTCTTGTCGTCCTCAAAAGAATCCTGTACAGAAAGAACGTAAGAACCATCATCCACATACTCTTACAAGGTTAAAAGGCACCGTATAAACCTTAGTAACTGGCATCAGTGTGAATAGAAGTTACCTGTAGAAGCATGGTCAGTTTGCTGTCCCTGAAGGGCACATGAGAATCACCATTGGCAATGGATTCAACCACCCTTTTCAGAGCTATGTTTCCCTGGTTGATCTTTGCAGTCTGTGAATTCAATGTAAGCAAAAATAAGCAATCGTTACAATGCCAAAGAAATTGTTGCAACAATACAAGCATAGATTAAGCACCACCACCGAGAAATTACCTGCATTTTTGCCTCAAACCCAATTTGGCCAGCTTGCTCAATATTTTCAGATCCAGCCATGTCCACGAGCATCAAGCATCCTCCCACTGTTGGGACATCAAGGATTATCTGCGCAGAAATAGAAAGCAAGTCACATCCAACTAGTGACATAACAATACTCGGAAAGAATTACCATATAGTTGAAAGTTCAAGGGAATCTACCATGCAATGGCTTCGAGAACTTCTATCGTTGCAAAGGGTGCTCTTAACAATCCTTCTTTTCTCCACTTTCTGAATCTCTTTTGAAATTTTCCCAGCTTCGTTTCCAGAAATGTAGGTTGCATTCTTTGCCTTCTTCCCCATAACTTCAAGCCTAACCTGCAGACACAAGCATTAGTACAGAAAATTGCAGCAAAACTATGTACTTCCAACAAGGACAGCCTGTAAGATTTGTACATGAGTTCTCACTAATTTAAGCCAACATAACCAACTTGGCCAAACTTACAGTGAGCCAACACAATCAAAGCTAAAAATCCAAAGTTCGACGGAAAATCCATTTTGAAATCCAAATTAAATCACCTTAGAACTGGAGCAATTTCCCTTGATTTTAGCCAATAAGCAGCTTAACCAAATTTACACTGAGTTCACAATAATTTATCCTTAAAAATTGACAGTCTTAAGAGTGATATAATAAGTTCTCTCCAATTTAAGCCAACACAACCAATTTAATGAAATTTACAGTGAGCCAACACAAACAAATCTAAAAATTCAAACTTGCAGAAAACCCATTTCCAAATCCAAACTTACAATTCTACAGAGAGAAAATTTGATGGAAGAGTCATAAATCATCAAGAACTCGATAAAAAAAGAGAGACCCAGCTAAAATTTTCACCTTAGAATTGGAGCCATTGCCCTTTGGCCATCCATACCCGAATCCCCCGCCGCTGTTGCTCGGCAACAAATCATAAATCTCCTCATTGTAAATCTCCAAAACAGTGACCTGCACATACGACCCAACCGCGGCGCCGCCGTCATCTTCCCCATCCCCGAGAATATCTTTCAACGACCTGTAAACGATCCCGGGCTGCTTGCAACACCCGAACATGGTGTGACTCTTGCCCGACCCAGTTGGGCCGTACATCATGATCGTACATTTTTCTCCCAATTTCACACTGTCAATCCTTGACTGGACAAATTTGCTGTAAAACGTCCCCAGATCGTCTTCTTCCGATAACGAAACCCCATCGAGCGTGAAATCCCGGTACCCAAAATCGGCCCGGACACGAATACTCTGCCTCTGAGGATTGATCTGGAGAACCGATGCGGGTTGTTCTTTTCGATCTGGGTGGTCTCGGATTCGGGCTAGAACTTCGACCGGGTGCTCCGCCGGTGGATCTTTTACGGCGGAGTTTGGGTTCGGAGATGGGTGCACTTTCGGGAACTGGAGGCGGTGCTTGGATAGCGGAGTCTTGAACTGGGTTGTGTGGGAGTGGTTTGATTTGGAAGAAGACGGCGTCGGAGCCATTTGTAAGGTTTAAGAATTCAAGATTTGATCTGGATTTACAGAGACGATGAGACTGGAAAGAGAAAGATGAAAAAGGAAGAGTCTTGGAAAGGAATGTGATTTGAAAATGAGGGGCTTTCAGAATTCTACTCAACCTTTGAAACAAAAATATAGCCGTTGTCATTTGTAACGTCTAGTTTTCTTCTTTTAATTTTTATTTTAATTTATTTTATTTTTCAAAATTGACTTGTGAGTGGTGGATCAAATCGTTTCACATTAGGACCATCCGCAACGCTCCTTTTAATAAACAAAAGGGGCGAATCTAATTTAATTTTTTTTGTACTTTTGGGTCCATAAAAATGATTTTTGTTTAGAGGTGCATATATTTCTCAAGGCATTAAGGGTTGGCTTGAAATTAGTCAAAAATGAGTTTTGATTCGAGATGCATATCTTTCTCAAGGAATTAAGGGTTAGCTTAAAATTGACTAAATTCTTTTAAAGCAGCTTCTTAGAAAAGTTGAGGTCTTATATGTATTTGATAAATGAAAAAAAAAAATTCATTTTTTCGAAATCATGGTTCAAAACAGTAGAAAGTAGAATAAACTTTAAAAACATTTCTTTCATTAGAGGCAGATGAACAATATCAATTAGTGAAACTTTCATATTGACAATTCTACCCCATTTTTCTTTTGCTAAAAACACTTTTAAATTATAGTTTACCAAACATTTATTTGCTTTTTTCACCGTTATTTATTCTCACATCAAACAATTTAAAAAAAAAATAAAAATAAAAATAAAAAAACCATAACCACCTCAAACTAGCCCTAAATAGAAAGGGAGTGACAGCATAACTTGAGGTTTTCTACTCAGCCAAATGCATTTATTTCTAAGGTTTAATTTTGCATTTCAACCAAGAGACAAGTTCTCTTCAACTCATTGTTTCTTGGGTTCAAAATTATTCCCCCTCATTGAAATTTAGATAAATTTAGTGTAAGTAGTCTTATCATTTATCCAAAAAAGTATTAATTAACTCTAAATGCACTTGTTGTCCATTGTCACACACAAATTCAACCACCCTTTTAATTTTGGCCTTTCTAGCTCTGCATCTTGTTTTTGTACTTTGATTACCCTCAATCGCAAATGCAGAAAATTCAATAAAATAGCAATGCACTTTAAAATGTTGCCTAATTTAGCAACCACATCTACAGAACACAATTCAATACTCCCCTCAAATGTTGATAAAAGTAATGTCTTTATTTGTTGTGTTAAACATGTCAAGATTCAGCTAAAACTCCTACCTAACACCCCCCAAGGGCCACAACCATCAAAATTTGGATAAACCAGCAGCAAAACTGCTGAATGCCAGTGTGCCTATAAACTCCTGTAGATATCACTTGAAAGGGCAATGCAGATACAATCCAAGTGACAAAGACGATTCACTTTATCGATTACAAAATTTACACGTATACAGTGTTGTTCCTCGTTGAACATTTCCTGGAACCTCCATCCACTGGTTCATGCATACAACAATTGGAAGTAACAACATATGATCAAACGACACCAAGAAGACGCGAGGAAAACTATGAAACAACAAAAACCCTCAGCTCGTCTCTATCTCCTCTGGTGATGCGGATATCAGCATCAAGGTAGGTTACGTCAAATTCACCACTTCCTGGGTTAGACGGAGGTCGTAGTCCTTCTGGTAACTTAGGTAACTCTAATGGAGGAAGCTGCGATAAGTTTCCAGTAGTCTTCACAGTAGTTTTCTCAAAAATGATCTTAACCCTGGAAGATCCTGTAATTATTAAAAGGTCATTCGTTGGTTTATGTCACATTCATAAGTTGCTACGTAAACCAAAATACACCAAATAAGAGAGTTCATAAGTACCTATGAGTTCAAATTTGTGGGCCAAAGTGGCAGTTGCTTCAACGGGCGGCAGGGGCCATGGAGCACCTAGTTCAAGCTCCACTATGTTATCAAAGTCTTTGCTGAAGATGTCAATCCGTTGAAATACCTATTTGCATAACATATGTTACTTTCGGAGCAGCAAAATCATCAACGAATAACGAATATTCAATACATGGTAAATTTTGGTATGATGTAAGACAATGACAAGGACTAAGCAACATAGGGTCAGACGAGAAGATCTTAACCAGTTAAAATCTAACAACGTAGGTTGTTTATCTGAGTTTACTTAATTCATAAAACTGTTAATTTAAGTTCCAGATGATCTACTACACCTTCACATAGCAGATCTTAAACGTTCCCCCTTCCAACTGTTTGTATGTTGTGCGTGCGGGCACGCGTATTGTCAAGGGATACATAGACATATGCTGCTGCTATTTGAAATCCTAGGCCCAAGTTGAGGTCGAACAAATTTAATACATTTCTAATGAACTATTCCAAAGTTTTACTTCAGAACTTCGTTAGCTACAATGGACAATTTAACTACAAAAGAAAGACAGGTTCAAATGGATTCCTCACGAAATCCTGCGCACATTTATACAATATGGTTTACTGAGAGTAGAGCCCCTGTATTTTTCCGAGTGAAGTTTTTGTATTAGTCTATGGCTTTCTATCCTGCAAGGTTTCTTCCTTACCAAAGAAAAAGTTTTCATACTTGCTGGGCACTGCGAACAGGATACAGGAAGGAGGTAAATGGAAAAAGATCCACGCTAATAAAGAGTACAAATGATCAACTTCCTACAGCTATGGTGAAGGAAATTCAAACTAATGATGCAATCTGCAATGGTTTTGCAGACTCAATGGTTAAAAACTTAAAAGACTTCGTGGCCTTTGGGGTGTATGAGTTTCTAAAAAGGATCAGGTAAAGTCACTTGGTGATCATATATTGGTGTAATATTTCAATTGGTGTTCATAGTTAGCAAACATGCAAATGGGTGAAAGTATATCAATGGCGTCCAGGAATATAGTAGATGAGTACCTGGCCTAAGGTAATTGGGAGTAGCCTTCCGGTGGGAGGTCCAGGACGGCTCCCACCTAGAGTACGAGAAGAAAATGCACTGCTATATATCAATTTCCATCTCCCTTGCAGTTTATCAAGATCAGTTGAGATATCCACTGGACCTCCAGCAGCTTCAATCTCCTTGGCAGCAGCTTCTGCCTTTTGTAGATCCTCTCCCGATGCTGCAAGACCTCTGTTTAGCCCAGAAACAGCACTCTGCATCGGATTAGACACAAATTGAAAAAACGATGGTAGAAAGCACAAACAGTTAAATTCACATTCGCAAGCGCGCATGTGCACAGTGCCATTTTATGTGACAACAGTTAAAGCCATACTTTAAAGATGAAGCTGTGATATAAAAGAGATGTAAATTGGAGGACATGATTTGATTTTGCTCCACAGATAGGAAATTACTGATGAAACCGTATATCAAGAACCTTGTTGCGAAATCAACTTTCTAAGAAGAGTTAATAAACTGAATTACAAACATAGGTGACCAAAAAATTTAAAAAGGCTTTTCAAGAGCCTCTATTGAAATCCTATACTAGTAATATCAGCCTTCATATACTCATTCCAAAATATTTCACTCACAATTGTTAAGCACAAACATGATTGCTGTTGTCCTCTGATCATAAAACCAATACTCGACACAAAGCGAAAAACTCATATAATCATAGGGAAGTACAAAGGAACCCAACAACACCAAATAGAGTTATCCTTGTGTTGAAGGACACCACTTCCAACAACACCGATATTGTCCCCTTGGTAATTACCACCAGGCACCAGGCACCTGCACAATCCGTCAGGTGTGGGGTTTTATCACAAAAGGCCTCGGTATTAGTTGGAGTGGAGTTAGGATATTTAAACACTTCTTTTCACATAGATACGATCGATGTGGATGTTTCAACATAACAGCATGCTGCAGAGAATTTGTAATGAGATACCGATAACAGTTACACAAAAGCACAATGATTTCACCACCAAATTACCAACTACTTGATTTGCCTCCAAATTCCAAAATAGAATAAAATTACTGTACCAAATGCAATCAAATCCATAACTGGTAAAAAAAAATTGAGCAAGCTAAAGAAAAATGCCCAATAGCTTGAGAACGTACCAATAGCTTGAGCTTTAAAGACGCTACAAGTTCAGGGTTGGGCGTGGTTTTGCTTCCGGAAGACGGCGGCGGTTCGAGAACAGAAACCTCGTCCACAGCCGCTCTCAGAGCAAAGCTTTTGGTGTGACGGCGATTTGACGAACCAAAACGGAGGCGTTTTGGGCAGGGTGGTTTGCTTGGAATAACATGGTTTGCAGAAGAAGTAGAAGGCGAGGAATGTAGAGAGTGAGGGAGAGAGCTCAGAGAAGCCATGGCCATCGCTAGAAACTAGAAAGGAAAGGTCTTGGCTTTTTTGAGAGTTTATATTTGTTTGTTTTGAGACAACGCCATTGGATTCGTGGTTAGCATGAGTGCGCGCGTTTGTACTGTCTTCTAGTAAATTATTCAACGCACAATGGATGGAACCGGAAGCTTCATAAATTTTGACCCTACGATTGCAATTTCAACGGTCCAAAAAAAAAACAAAAAAAATCCTGCTCAAATCGAATATACGATGGGAAATTCTATGCGCAATCCAACCAATTGCTCACCGCGTCCAACATTCATGGAAAGAAATGCAGACTTCCAAATTACCACTGCTGAGGCATTGGCTTTGAGGGATACCCTGCATCTTGCAAAAATTTGTGGGCTCAGGAAGATCATCGTTGAAGGGGATTGTTGCAGGGAAATGTGTCGTTCCTTGGAGAATTCATGCCATTCTGGAAGATATGAGATGGCTCTCCACCTCATTTGATCTAATCCCGTGGAACCGCATTTTTAGAGGAGCAAATTTTACTGCAGATGCCATCACCGCTGTTGGACATCACTGCAAAAACCTTTTCATTTGGGACGGTTGTATTCCTAAACGAGCTTCAAATGCTTTGTTGTTTGACTGTTGAGGCCTTGGGTGTCCCCGGGTTTCTCTTTATCTTAATTTAAAGTTTTATTTTGCCCATAAAAAAAAGTGGGACTCTCCTAGATTCTCTGTCACATGTTTTTTTGTATAATATTTTATCATGTTAGCAGGGCAATTGATGTTAAACTGCAAGATGATAGAGATTATATGGAAAGTCCCATCTTTTGAAAGTCTCCTTAGCATTTTTCAACATTTTTTCAAGCTCAAGCTATTGGCGTGTCGTGTGAGTTCCAGCATCTTTAAAGCTCAAGTGAGCTTAAAAAAATTCAAGCTTGATATTGAGCTTAAATTGTTTCAAGTGATGTACTGAATATAAATAATATAACGCAAAATCTTCAAACATAATACTTTAAGATACTCGACATATTGACAATTAATTGTAGCGTGTTGATTCTCACACTCATGTACCGTACACTTATAATTACTTTCATGGCTCGTTTACTAATCTATAATCAAATAGAAGGAATTGAATTGAGGAGAAATGAAATTGATAAGGAGTTGGAATAGAGATGAGTCAAAATTTGATTTTGTTGGAGTTGTTTAGTAAAACCTTCTGGAATTGGAATATAATGGGTATAGATTTTATATAAACTGTTTACTAATTCACCTGAATCAGAATGGAAATCAATATAATTACTAAAATACCCTTGGTTGAAATAAATTATTTTATATACTAATTTTTTGGTTAAATTTTATATACTAATTAATACCAAAAAAAATGTTAAATGCCTTTATTCACCAAATAATAAACACACAAAAATTAATTTATTATTTTATTTTAATTATTGTTAAATTTCATATTAAACTAGCCAATTGTTGGTGGTGTTGGGTTAATGCAAATGGTAATTTTGAAATTTTAGAAATAAGTGAGGGGATAATGGGGAGGAAGAATCCATTCTGGATTTCCCCAGTAACCCAGAATTCAATTCCCACATAAATGTAGGGAACTCATGTCACGCCTTGATCCTAAGATATGTCAGGGATCGACACAGGGCAGCAAGGTTCTAAAGACGCTAGACGCTAGTTGGGCGGCGAGTTGTGGCCTAGCACCTAGACGGCTAGGCAGGGTCTAGGTGGGCACCTATGCGGATTTAACTAACTCCATTATATTTCATAAAAATAAGTGTATGTTTATACTTAAAATATATATAATTTCATCATAAACTACAAAATAGAATGACACATATATTATGAAGTATTGGAATATAATGAAAACATGGGGAACAAACATATAATGTGTGCTCATTTAAGTATTCGGCAAGTCTCTTACAATTTATTGAAAAAAAATAAAATGCAAATGAAAGTTATCAACTTTCTGCCTAAGTGAGTCAATGCCTAGGCGAGTCTGGGCGGGTGCCTAGGCAGTCTAGGCGGGGTGCCTAGGCAGTCTAGGCGGGCGCCTCAGTCGGTATATGGGCCATTTTTTAATTTTCAAACGCCTAGGCAATAATCGGGACGGTGACCAACCGCCTAGCGCTATAGAATAGTGCGTGGTAGTTGAAACTAGCGGTACTATAATACATAGAGTCAGATGGAATTCATACATAATATACATCAGATATTCAGCGAAAACGAAATTAGAATAAAGGGAACAAACCTACTCTCGAATGCACTACATATGTCAGCTATACCCCTTGAAACCTCTTCTCTAACCTTTACATGTTACTTTCCAATGCAATCATACGTCGTAGGAAGGGAGCACCAAGCAAAGCAAAATCTGGATAAGCTACGAAGGTCGTGTGAGTGACAAACCATATGTGACTTAAAATCAATAGTTTGCAATCCTATATATATATATATATATATATATATATATATATATATATATATCCTCACTCATAAATCTCGTTTGACTCCACACATGCATCCAATCATCAGTTTCATACATTTACTAAAATCATAGGGTTATAACAACATCATCAAGTTTTGTGTTCCAAAACCTCTTATGGAATCGAACAACAAGGATACACAAAATAGGGTTCCAAAACCTCTCATGGAACCGAATATAAACTATACACATGGTTCCTAAACCTCTCATGAAATCCGACAGGATATAGGTCCCATAATTACTCATGGACCATGACAGATGTAGCATTCCAGAACCACTCATGGAACCTATTGAAAAAAGAAAGCAAGATTTCAAAACCACTCATGGAATCATAAAGAAAGGTAACATAATAGGGATTTAATATCTACACATGAAACGAGAAAGGAAGTATACAAGGTATTAGTCCTCTACTAGCCCTCTAAGTTCACAAACATTTCAAATATACATACATATACATTTTATAAAGCATATTGATGACTGGGTAATAACCATTTGTAAATCCATGCTATGCACACAAAGAATATAACAAGAGAATTTCATATGCAAATACTTATCACATAATCTTAAAATCAACTTACCTAGATCCAACACACTTCTAGAATCAACACAATTGAATCGTCGTGCAAAACGATGTGCACGTCACCGAGACATCATATGTCTCGATGAGCCAACAATGCTCCGATAAAAAAACTTAATAAGAATGACACCCATTTTTTCATCTACCTCCAAAGGACACCAATTTTATATGCATGCAGAGCTCAACAAGTGGAACAAACTTTTACACCTGCGACAAAGTCTAAAACTGAACGAAAGACGGTCAATTTTGTTGATAAGGGCGATAAGTATCCAAAACTTTACGGCGTCGATTCTTCGCCTACGGTGGTCCAACTACGTCGAAGTTGGTTTGGTTTTAATCATGGGATGGCGTTGGTCGCTGCTTTGCGGATTCGCCAAAAAATGGAAAAGAGTTGCTAAAACATGTTGGTTTCGTGGCATAGAACCGCCACGTACAATGGTCAATGGGATGGTACTTTGGTGGATTTTGTAGAGGGAAGTACGAGTTTCAAGAAGGTGGGGGTAGCACGGTCTAGTTCATTCTAAGTTGCCTAGAATTTGCGTCGGAAGACATGAAGATCGCGCGGATTGGTGGATCGATGGGCTGGGTTCTGGGTCGGTGGGGTTTTAGGCTGTCTGGGTTCACTTTCCAGAAATGGAATATGTCTAATTTTGGCAAATTCTGTTTTGGAAACTTGTTATTTATAGTAAGTCTAAAAGTCCAAAATGCTCCTCACTTATAACGCCACTAACTTTTTCGTTTCAATTCCAATTCGCGAATAGATTTTGCCTAAATGTTCATAGGTTCGAATTCTATCCATCTATTCCAACCTACCTCCAAACACTAAAGCGAAATTTAAAATATGACCAAAAAGCCATTGAAATTGTTTTTTTTCCCAAAATGTAAATTAAATAAATAAACAAATTTCGGGATGAGTGTCACATCCCCGCCCAGGGCGGATCACTTCCCAGACCCGTTCCACCACCGTAGTACGATATTGTCCGCTTTGGGCTTACCATTCCCTCACGGTTTTGTTTTTGGGAACTCACGAGCAACTTCCCAGTGGGTCACCCATCATGGGATTGCTCTAGCCCCCTTCTCGCTTAACTTCGGAGTTCCTATGGAACCCGAAGCCAGTGAGCTCCCAAAAGGCCTCGTGCTAGGTAGGGATGGGAATATACATTTAAGGATCACTCCCATGGGCGATGTGGGATGTCACAATCCATCCCCCTTAGGGGCCCGACGTCCTCGTCAGCACACACGCGACCAGGGTTAGGCTCTGATACCAAATTGTCACATCCCGGCCCGGGGCGGATCACTTCCCTGGGCTTACCATTCCCTCACGGTTTTGTTTTTGGGAACTCACGAGCAACTTCCCAATGGGTCACCCATCATGGGATTGCTCTAGCCCTCTTCTCGCTTAACTTCGGAGTTCCTACGGAACCCGAAGCCAGTGAGCTCCCAAAAGGCCTCGTGCTAGGTAGGGATGGGAATATACATTTAAGGATCACTCCCCTGGGCGATGTGGGATGTCACAATCCATCCCCCTTAGGGGCCCGACGTCCTCGTCGGCACACATGCTACCAGGGTTAGGCTCTGATACCAAATGTCACATCCCGGCCCGGGAGGACACTTCTCGGGCCCGCTCCACCATCGTAGCACGATATTGTCCGCTTTGGGCTTACCATTCCCTCACGGTTTTGTTTTTGGGAACTCACGAGCAACTTCCCAGTGGGTCACCCATCATGGGATTGCTCTAGCCCCCTTCTCGCTTAACTTCAGAGTTCTTACGGAACCCGAAGCCAGTGAGCTCCCAAAAGGCCTCGTGCTAGGTAGGGATGAGAATATACATTTAAGGATCACTCCCCTGGGCGATGTGGGATGTCACAATCCATCCCCCTTAGGGGCCCGACGTCCTCGTCGGCACACACGCGACCAGGGTTAGGCTCTGATACCAAATGTCACATCCCGGCTCGGGAGGACACTTCTCGGGCCCGCTCCACCATCGTAGCACGATATTGTCCGCTTTGGGCTTACCATTCCCTCACGGTTTTGTTTTTGGGAACTCACGAGCAACTTCCCAGTGGGTCACCCATCATGGGATTGCTCTAGCCCCCTTCTCGCTTAACTTCGGAGTTCCTACGGAACCCGAAGCCAGTGAGCTCCCAAAAGGCCTCGTGCTAGGTAGGGATGGGAATATACATTTAAGGATCACTCCTCTAGGCGATGTGGGATGTCAAAATGGGATATTAACAATTCAATTCCTCCAAAATTTGGAGTTGGATTCCAAAATTCATGTAGATCCCACCAATTTTTTGATATTTCAATATTCAATAAACATTATAATATCTTGTAATTGGAATTCAATTTCACGTTTTAATTCCTATTACCATTACATAAATGTGCCATTAAACAGTTGAAATATGAAGTACATTACGTATTAGAATATGTGACAGAAAGCTTCAAGGTAATCCCATCTAAGAGGGAGGTGGGGACCCATCTCAGAGAACCATGGTTTGGTAGTTGCTTCCTTTGTGTTAAGTATTTGGGTGCACAGCACTGATCGGACGGCTGGGACTTGGGTGCATATGGAGCCATCTATATTTTTTTTATTTGTTAAATAATAAATTTAGTTAAATTATATTTTAGATTAATTACCGATGAAGTTCGAACTCACTTCTAACCTATAAAATTAAAGAAAAAATAATGAAAAGAGTTTCAAAACATTGAATTTAAATAAAAAAACTATCAAATAACTTTATTTAATGGTTAAGATAAAACTCAATATCCAACTAGCCCAATAAAATTGGTCCAAGCAAAATAACTGGACGGTTTTCCAATTTTAACCCTAATTGGAGCTTTAGCCCGTTTATTTACTCTGTTTCGCTCTAGATGAAGAGAGAGAAGGGCTTTTGGGAATCGTAGAATTTCTACAGCTCTCAGATCATTTCTATGGCTGCCAATGCGTAGCCTCCTCGCGTAAAACCTCCGTCTTCTTCTCGGGCTGCCAAAATGTAGCCTTCTGGCGTCTCATCCACCGTTTACTGCTGTTGGAGGTGAGTTTTCCGAAATCAAACTGTTTTATGTTCAAATCACGTTGTTGATGACTTTGTTATTGCTTATTTTTGTGGATCCAAGTCTTGATTAAACCACAAGTGTGCAGAATAGCAGACATCATCTCATCCCGTGTTGATTAGGCGAACGCCTAATTGTTTGAAAGCAAAGCAATTTGTTTTTTTGAACTCGTTGATGAAGATATATCTGTGGATTTGCACATAAGATGATTAATTAATATATGCAAACCCAAAAGTAAGGGAGTTTAATTAATTACCAACTGGCCTTTTACTACTTATAAATGGATTAGATCCATACATACTATGTAGAACTATATTGCATAAGATGAGATTTAGAACTGTATTGCATTTTTCTTTTCTGAAATAAAATTTGGTGTAGTTAACAATCGCACAACCCTTTATATATGTTTGGTTGCACAAAACAGAATATATATTTGCAGGATCATGCCCTTCTTTTATCAAAGCGTCGCTTTTAAGTTATTTTGTTGCATACAATTATAGATGTCTTAAACGTTTTTTTTTTTTTTTTTTTTCTAACACTATTTACGAAATTTTAGTTCTCCAACCAAAGGAAAAGATTAATCCTCTCCTCATGCGCTTTCTTTCCGTGCTTCTTCAAAATTGATACTTTCAAATTTGGTTCTACAAATGGTGTTAGTACTTAGTTTTAAAATAGTGGCAGTGTTCAGTTGTAAAAATAGTGGTAATGTCAATGTTCAGTTATAGAAATAGCATAGTATCAGTGATGAGTTCTAGAAATAGTCAGTGTTCAGTTTAAGAAATAGTGATAGTACTAGTATTCAGTTTTAAAAATAGTGATAATATTAGTATTCAGTTTCAGAAATAATGATAATACCCATTTTCAGTTTAAGAAATAGTGATAATAGCAGTGTTCAGTTTAAGAAATAGTGACAATACACATGATCAATTCTAGAAATAGTGTTTAGTTTAAAAATTAGTGATAACATCAGTACTCAGTTTAAGAAATAATGATAGTACCCTTGTTCAATTCGGAAAATAGTTAGTATTTAGCTTAAGAAATAATGATAATACAAGTTTTCAATTTAATAAATAGTCAGTTTTCAGTTCTAAAAATAGTCAATGTTTAGTTTAAGAATAGTGACAGTAGCTGTGTTCAATTCTAAAAATAATCAGTGTTCAACATAAGAAATATTCATTATTCAGTTTAAGAAATAGTAATAATATTATTGTTAAGTTCAAGAGATAGTGATAATACCCGTGTTTAGTATACAAAATAGTGAGTGTTCAGTTTAAGAAATAGTAATAATACCCGTGTTTAGTTTACGAAATAGTGAATGTTCAATTTAAGAAATAGTGATAGTACTAGTGCTCAGTTTAAGATTAGTTTAAGAAATAGTGATAATGTCAGTGTTCAATTTAAGAAATAATAATAGTACTAGTGTTCTTTTTAAGAAATAGTATCGGTACTCCTATCCAATTCGAGAAATAGTTAGTGTTCAATGTTTATAATTGATAATTTTGTTTACTTGGGGAACTATTGTAGCTATTTGATCGTTTTTTTTTTACTTGAAGACGTAAAGTATCAAATTGTTAGTACAATATTAATGCATTTTTTGTTGATTTGTTTTCAGATTGTTGCTGGGAAAAAACAAAGCCACAAACAACACTACCGGTGAAGGCAAATAACAAGGAGAAGGTGATGATGTTGAAAACACCCGAGCCGATGAAAATACTGGAGCTCTACGGGCAAATTTACAAGACAATTGTTTTATCCGTCAAGAGTCGAGACCCCACTGGCAAATCCACAACGACTCACACAAACAAAAAATGAAACTGGAATAATTTCCAATGGAAGTGGCTCTTGCATTCTAGGAAAGTGGGTTCTAAGTGGTAAGCAAAATTAAGGGTGGGAATTGATTAACAAAAGAATATGAAGATTCTGAACCACCTAATTACAAATAAGTAATAAACTAATAAAATAATAATACTTAAAAATATATATAAAAATAATAAAAGAAATTGGGGAAGCAATTGCTCCCATTTTCTTTAAACGTGCAAAATGGTTTGAGGAGGTGGCCACTCTCCTTCACCCACATTGAGTTTTACCTCCCTTTTAGGAGGAAGGGGGACGACAAGAAGAAAACAAGAAAAAAAAATTAAAAAAAGGCAAAACCTGAAGAGAGAACAAATGGCCAAAAGAAAAAAAGAAAGAGAGAAAAAACTGGTTGACATAATGACATACTTGTAAATAAAGGGAAATTTATTTCTAACAGAATTGGCTGACAGAATAGCATTGCTGTTAGGGGCAAAGGTGGAAAAAAATCATTTTGTTTTCGGTTTTTAGTTCAGTCCATGTGTTTTAAATGTTTGTGGGTCTAATATAGATTAGTGGGTCTAATATAGATTAGTTTTGTCTTTATAATTAAATATGAAGTTCTTTTAGTTAAATAATAGTATAGTATGATTTTTAATTAGTTTACCTCAAGCCCTTTTCATTAGATTCACTCCAACCCTGGGCTAAAATCCAAATTTTCCCTTTCCCCCTCCCCCCAAATCCAACCCAACCCAAAACCTAAACCAAACCTAAAACCTAAAACTTAAAAGGAAGCCCAATATCAGCCACAATTTAGCCCACAAATTGAAATGGGACCCATGGGTGAAAGTGAAAAATGAGTTGTGAAGCCTACACCCCAAAACCTAGACGCCTAAACGCGCGTCACACACCACAGCCCTTTCCAGCCGAGGCCCACCCACGTGGGGTTGTCCCCCTTGCGTGTCAGCCTCACTGTAGCCCAACGACTACTTTTCTTCATCAAACGACTAGTTTAATTGGACTGTTGGTTAATCCAACGATCCACATTCAAATGTTATTATTTTTTTGTTTTATATTTATATATTTATTGAATCCAACATCTTAGATCAAATATAATCAAAGCTAACAGTAAAAAAAAAATCTAACGGTCCAAATTTAAATCCAACGGCTAAAATAAATTTTTTTTTTTTAAATTTAACACAAAATTCAACCAAAAATTCTATAAATACCTATGTATTTGTTCAAACATCCACACAAAACTCACTTTTCTCCTACAATTCTTCCAATTTTTCTTTCTACCATTTCTTCTCATTTCCAAATTTTTCAAGATGGCAAAAGAGCATGTTAGAGGTTGTAATTGGACCTTTGACGAAGATATTGCTTTATATTGGCATGGATTTCTGTTAGCGAAGATGGTGCCGTCGGCACGAATCAAAATAGAAAGGTCTTGTGGGGTAAAATCGTTGATAAGTTCTATGAAAACTCCAACGCCGGTCCAAGGGAAGTTGGTGGTGTTTATGATCGGTGAAAGATTATCAACAAAGCGTGCACTATGTGGAAGGGAAGCTTAGAGAGAGCCATAGTTGACGTGCCTAGTGGAAGGGGCACCTCAAAAATTGTGAGTTTCTTTGTTGATATTTTATTTGTCATGTACATAATAATATTTTGCAACTAATTGTTTTTATGTATTTGTTGCATAGGGTGACAAAACAATGACAATTTACAAGACAAGAACTACACCAAAAAATTAAGCTTTTAAGTTGCATCATGCTTGGAACATCCTCAAGGATTGTCCAAGGTGGGGAACCAATGCGGACCAACAATGGGGAAGATTATTTCATAGTGAAGCCCCGCCCCCAAATGATTTCAATGAAGGTGTCGAACAAATGACCTCAACTTCTTCTTTTGCAAAGCCCTTAGGAAGAGATAAGCAAAAGGAAGCAAAGAGAAAAGGGAAGTCCCAAGATCCGATGAGTGGACCCATTGCTACCAGAATTGCAAAATTGAGCGAAACCCATAGAACTTGCCAAAAAGGAGCGGTCCGAATGCATTTGCAAATGAAGGAAGAAGGGGATAGGGAGCAAGAGAGGTTTGAAATAAATTTGATGATGGAGGACCTCAACAAATACACTCTAGAGAGAAAGAAGTGCTTACATGGTAAGCAAAGGGAAATTTTGCAAAGGGATGCTAGAAGGAGTATATTTCAAGAAGATAATTTATCTCAAGGCTATATCCCAAGTCCACCACGAAGTCAATCACCAAATTAAGATGGTGGATATCATTATTAAGTTTATGTCATTTATGAATTTTCGATTGTATTAAGTTTATGTGGTTTACTAATTGTTGTTTGTATTAAGTTTATGTACTTTATTAATTGTCGTGTATATTAATTATTGTTTCTATTAATCTAGATGTCTTCAATAATTATTGTACTTATTATTCCACACTTTGATGTAGAATAGATGCCTTCAATAATTTAACCTCTATTCAATAATTTATCCAATGTACTACACAAAATACTTTGCACAAGAAGACACTTAAATTTATTACTAGAAAATACCAACATAGTACACTTAAAATTATTACATAAATACTCAACCAACATCATCAACGTTCACCTCCTCGCCGCCATACATGTTGAACTAAATCATTGCGGAGTGTGTCATGACCTTGAGGAGCTTGAATTCTATTTAAACGTCTCATATCCTCACTAAATGTGACCCTATCCTATCTGGCCTCATATGTGGTTTCAGTGACATATTCAACATCTTTTGCAATAGTTATCGCATGTGTTGGTTGGTCATCATCCACATCTTCGTCTGAATCTTCTTCAATTTCGATGTACTCATCTTCCACAATCATGTTATGCAAAATTATGCACGTCATCATGATTGAATAGAGGTCTTCGGTATGCCTAAGTCGTGCAGGCCCTCTAACAATGGCCCATCAAGCTTGTAGGATCCCGAACACTCTTTCCACATCCTTCATTTAAGACTTTTGCCTTTGCGAAAATAATTTCTTCTTTGCACTATCAGGATGAGAAAAACTTTTGACAAAGGTAGACCAACTAGGATAAATACCATCAATTAGGTAGTAACCTAGCTCATACCTATTACCATTTACCTTGTACCGAAATTCTGGTGCCCATCCATTGACAACATCATCAAATAAAGGTAAAGACCAAAAAACGTTGATATTGTTGTTTGATCCAGGAATGCCGAAGAATGCATGTCAAATCCATGTGTCGTAATGATTGGCTTGTTATGACGACTCTTGAATTGGTCACCCCAAGCAGTAGGACAATTCTTCCACTCCCAATAAATACATTCGAGACTTCCTATCATGCCATGAAAGCCTCTTTTGTTTGCCTTGCGTAGAAGCCTCTTCAAGTCTTCATGAGTTAGCTTGCAGAGGTATGTGGCTCCATATATAGCTTGAATTGCCTAATAAAAGCGCTTCAGGTTCTCAATAGCAGTACTTTCCGCAAGTCAGCAATACTTGTCAGTTGAGTTTGCAGAACACCTATTAGTTAGCATCCGAAATGCAGAAGTGAGCTTTTGATGAGATGATAGACTTTGTTGGTCAACGACATCTATCTTCCTTGCAAAGCAGTGGAGATGATTGACAACTGCGTTCAATATACTTTCAAAAAGCTCTTTCCTCATCTGAAATCGCCTCTGAGAATCATAAGTAGGAAATCTCGGACGCTTGATGAAATAATCTTTCATCATTTGATCATAACACTCTTCTCTATCACGTTGCACAAATGAACGCCATATGACAGAACCACAATGGCTAGATTCGGCATGGTGCTCATATTGCATAAGCGAGTTTGCAAGTTTAGCTTTGGCGTTGGTCATTTTAGCATCCTTAATGTCAAGCCTTGCTTGGTATTGTGCTATTTGCATTGCCCTGCTACGCCTTCTTCTATCACCTATTGATGAGATATTGAGGATTTTTAGGAAACAAAAAGAATTTGAAAGTTGAAAGATTGGTGAATATAGAGGATGATTGAAGGTTGAAAGATTGTCAACTGATATTGGACCTATGTTTATATAGATGATAAAAGTTGAAAGGTTGGTGAAAGTTGAAAGTTTGTTAAAAGTTGAACGGTTGGTGAAAGTTGAAAGTTTGGTGAGTTTCATGTGTCGATTTAGTGATCTTTCAATATTTATCGGAATTTAAATATTTTTAGATTAAAATGTTCATAAAATTAAATTACAATAGTCTACATAATTTTTTATTTTAAAAAAGTTAATTTGAGAAAAAAATTAGCCTAAATTCATTCTTTAATAATCCTGGGCTAAAATTTTAGGCCAGAAGGGTTGGAGGAGAAAAGCTGTTTTTAGGCTAAAACCTAAATTTTCTAGGCTAAATATTTTTAGGTTTTAGGCCAGGGTTAGAGATGGTCTAAAACCTAAAATTTATTAACCTAAACCCTAAAACTCATATGGGGGTCAAATACCGGTCCAATTTTAGGCCACAAAGCAAAATGGGCCCCACCAACTAAGACTGAAATCGGGGTTGTGAAGCCCATTGCCTATCCCCTACTCGCCTATGCACTGCACGTGCTCAGCCTTTTCAGAAATCCAACAAACCCACTTGGGGTTGTTCCCCTGGGTGTCATATCATCAAGTAGCCCAACGACTACTTTTCTTCATCCAACGAGTCGATTTAAATGGGCCGTTGGTTAATCCAACGATCTAGATTCAAATTTTTTTTTTTTAGTTTTATATTTATATATTTATTGAATCCAACAGATTATATCGAATATAATCAAATCTAACGGTAAAGAAAAAAGATATAACGGTCCAAATTTAAATCCAACGGCTAAAATAATTTTAAAAAATAATTTAACTTAAAATTCAACCAAAAACTCTATAAATACCTATGTATTTGTTCAAACATCCACACAAAACTCACTTTTCTCCTACAATTCTTCCGATTTTTCTTTCTACCATTTCTTCTCATTTCCAAATTTTTCAAGATGGCAAAAGAGCATGTTAGAGGTCGTAATTGGACCTTTGACGAAGATATTGCTTTATGTTTGGCATGGAATTCTGTTAGCGAAGATGGTGCCGTCGACACGAATCAAAATAGAAATATTTTGTGGGGTAAAATCGTTGATAAGTTCTATGAAAACTCCAACGTTGGTCGAAGGGAAGTTGGTGGTGTTTATGATCAGTGGAAGATTATCAACAAAGCGTGCACCTTGTAGAAGGGAAGCTTAGAGATAGCCATGGTTGACATGCCTAGTGGAAGGAGCGCCTCAGAAATTGTGAGTTTCTTTGATGATATTTTAGTTGTCATGTACATAATAGTATTTTGCAACTAATTGTTTTTATGTATTTATTACATAGGGTGACAAAGCAATGACAATTTACAAGACAAGAACTACACCAAGAAATTAAGCTTTTAAGTTGCATCATGCTTGGAACATCCTTAAGGATTGTCCGAGATGGGGAATCGACGCGAACCAACAATGTGGAAGATTATTTCATAGTGAAGCCCCACCCCCAAATGATGTCAATGAAGGTGTCGAACAAATGACCTTAACTTCTTCTTTTGCAAGGCCTTGGGTAGAGATAAGCAAAAGGAAACAAAGAGAAAAGGGAAGTCACAAGATCCGATACGTGAACAATTTGCTAGCGAAACGGCAAGAATGAACAAAAACCAGTGCCATCGGCAAGAAGAATTAGCCCAAATGCGTTTGGCCATGAAGGAAGAAGGGGATAGGGAGCAAGAAAGGTTCGAAATTAATTTGATGATGGAGGACCTCAACAAATACACTCTAGAGAGGAAGATATACTTATGTGGTAAGCAAAATGACATTTTACAAAGGAATGCCACAATGAGTATATTTCAAGATGATGATTCATCTCAAGACTATCACCCAAGTCCATCCCCAAGTCAAGATGGTGGATATCATTATTAAGTTTATGTAGTTTATGAGTTTTCGATTGTATTAAGTTTATGCGGTTTATTAATTGTCTTTTTAAAAAAAAAAAAAAAAGTTTATGTGGTTTATTAATTGTCATTTGTATTAAGTTTATATGGTTTATTAAATGTTGTTTGTATTAAGTTTATGTGGTTTATCATGATTTTCATGTGTCGATTTAGTGATTTTTCAATATTTATCGGAATTTAAATATTTTTAGATTAAAATGTTCATAAAATTAAATTACGATAGTCTATATAATTTTTTTTTTAAAAGTTAATTTAAAAAAAAAATAGCCTTAATTCATTATTTGATAATTTCGGGCTAAAATTTTAGATCAGAAGAGTTGAAGCAGAAAAACTGTTTCTGAGTTAATACTAAATTTTCTAGACTAAATATTTTTAGATTTTAGATCAGAGTTGAAAATGTTCTTAAAGTCCTATAATTAAAGCTCAGTACTGTAAAAGTTTCGAGGCCCAAACCGTAAAAGCGAAACTTAAAACCCCAAAAATTTCAAAAGCTCAAAATTAATTTCATTTTCCCGCTCAAATGCGAACCAGAGTGAAATCAAATCCAGTCGAAAGATCCCCATTCATTCCATCTTCCCAGTCTCTAAAAGACACTCATCTTCCAACCTTAACACCTTCGATTATCCATTTAATCGATTAATTTATTTACTGACAAAATACCATGTCGGCCACATCGGCTCGCCGCTTCAAAGACCGCGGCGGCGCCGGCGTGGCAGCAGGATCCAAGCCCGCCCCCACTCTCAAACCATCCAAGCCTCTAACGCCGATACCCTTTTCCGACAAGAGGTACGCCAGTGCCGGAAAGGAGAACCCTCTTCCTGGGACCGCTGCTTTCCGGGCTTCGGCCCAGAAGCCCACAATCCGGCCCATTCCTCGCGTCGACAAGGCGGCTGTGTCTGCGGCTACCAGTGGCGCAGGTAGCGAAACGCGTTCCCGGTGGTCCATGTCATCGGCGCCGAGAGGTAGGAGCTCTAGCCCTTCTGAGTTTACGAGCGTAATTTCTCATACGGGTAAGGAGCGGAGGGTCTCGGTGGATCGGGTCAGACCGGGTTCGGGTCTGAGTTCGGTGGGGGAGAGGGATCGCGTAGTGTCGAGTGCAGGGAAGGTTAGAGGATCAGCTAGTGGGAAGCAGAGAACAGGGTTTAGGGATTTGGATGTGAAGAGGAGTGATGTGGGACCGAATGGGATTAGGGTTTTGAGGGATATCAAAGAAAGTGGTAAAATTGGTGTGAATTTAGAGAAAAAGAATGCAACTTCTGGAGAATTAGAAGTGAGAGCGGTGGAAATTGAGAAGAATTCGGATGGGGTTAGGGTTAGGGATCCGGGAAGTGGAGATGGAGAAGCTAATTTGAGCTCCGATCTGAAAAACCCTAGTGCGGTTGATAAAAAGGATCAAAATTTGGCGAGGGTGGATGATAAAGCTGTGAAAATTGGGAGTGGTGATGCTTTGGGACTGAAGGAGTCTGGTGAAAAATCTGTAAGTGATGCAAAGGTTTTGGAGGGTTTGAAAGAAAAGAGGTTGAATGAAGAAGGTAGTAGTGGCGGTCGTTCGGGTATCAAATATCCGAGTAAGCTTCACGAGAAGCTTGCTTTCTTGGAAGGGAAGGTTAAGAGGATTGCCTCGGATATTAAGAAGACAAAGGAGATTTTGGATATGAATAATCCAGATACGTCGAAGGTGATACTCTCTGATATTCAGGAAAAGATTTCTGGAATTGAGAAGGCCATGAGACATGTCAATGATTCAGGTGGTAAGATGGGGTTGCCGAAAAGTACTGAGCATAGTGACAGGGATGCAAAAGTAGTTGAGAAGGGCCATATTGAGCTGGTGTGTAATGCTAAGAGTTTGGTAAAGGGGTTGAACAGTGAGGACTTGGAAGCTAGGCTCTTTCCTCATCATAAGTTGCTTCAAAACTGTGTGGCGTTGAAAGAATCATTAGAAAGCTCTCAAGGTCATGGGTTCCAAGCTGTTGAAACTAGTTGTGAAGCAAAGGTTGAAGAGAAGTCATTGAGCCTTACAGATGATAACCCAATTGCGGTAGAGTTCTTGGCTTCCTTGGACCAAACTAAAGTTTCAACAAGGGATGATGGACGTGAAGGTTTGGAATGTTTTGAAGTTCAAGAAGTGGATGGTGTCACTGCTGCAGAAGTTGAAAAATCTTCGAAATTTGTCTCTGGAAAACAAAATTTGGAGCTCATTCTCACAACCGATGAAAAACTTGATGAGTTTGATGATCAGGAGAATAGACAGGAAATGTTCTTTGACGAGGAAAATGAGGATAATTGCAGTTACCAGCTGAACCAAATAGGCCAAAAAACCTCAACTGGAGGGTGGTTCATGTCTGAGGGAGAGTCGGTTCTTCTTGCTCATGATGATAGTTCGTGCACCTTCTATGATATTGTAAATTGTGAGGTATTTAACTTTTCTCTTCTATTGCCTGAGCTTCATTGCGTAGTTATGCTTATAGTAATTGAATTATCAAAGCAATTTCAGATCATGTGCACCTTCAGTATAAATTAGGTTTACTCAAATTAAGTTTGAATTTTTGGTGTGATTTACTTTTATTGCAAAATATTTTGATTTTCTTTCAATTAGCGTATGTCAAATAGTAACATTGAAAAAGCCAAGGTAAAAGACATGCTTATTTATACTGTAGTATGAACAGATGAACAATTGGGGGACATAAAATTGTAATTGCTGAATGTGAAATTTGCATTATTGATTGATGGTTTATGGTCTCTTCAGGAGAAAGTTGTGTACAAGCCTCCTGCTGTAGTTTCACCTAATATGTGGAGAGACTGTTGGATTATCCGTGCTCCCAGTGCTGATGGTTGCTCAGGAAGGTATGTTGTGGCTGCATCAGCTGGCAATACAATGGATGCAGGATTTTGTTCATGGGATTTCTATGCCAAAGATGTGCGTGCTTTCCGGATTGAGGATGGTTCAGCCCCTTCAAGAACAGTGCTTGGCCGCTTGCCCAACATCTCACATGGAAGAAATGCTTTGTCTGATCTTCTGGATCCAGAACCTAGACAATGGTGGTATAGACCTTGTGGACCTCTCATTGCCTCAGCTGCTAGCTGTCAGAGAGTTGTGAGAATCTATGACATCCGTGATGGTGAGCAAGTTATGAAATGGGATGTATCAAAGCCTGTTATAGCAATGGATAATTCAAGCCCCTTGCAGTGGAGAAATAGAGGAAAAGTTGTTGTAGCTGAAGCTGAAACAATTTCCCTTTGGGATGTGAACTCTCTTAACCCTCAAGCTTTACTATCTGTTTCTTCTTCTGGTCGGAAAATTTCTGCTCTTCATGTGAAAAACACTGATGCTGAACTAGGTGGTGGTGTTCGACAAAGGTGGATGTCAACCTTTCATTTGGCATTTACTTGTTTTCTATTCTATTTCTGGTTCATGCATTTTACCTGTTTTGCTTGCGTTTCTTCATGGATATGTCCTCTATCATGTCCTTGAATATGTCACTATGCTACTAGTTTTTTATGTGCGATTAATTAATTTTTTCATCTGGTTTTCTTGCTTGCTTTTTGGATATATCAGGTAGGAAATTAGTTCTAGCATGAGAATATACCAATTGAAGTAGAAGATTCTAATAACACTTAATGTGGTTGTTTGGTTTGCAGAGTAAGTTCTGCGGAAGCAGAAGGAAATGACGGAGTGTTCTGTACTCAAGATTCTATTAACATTATAGACTTTCGGCATCCTACTGGCGTAGGTCTTAAGATACCAAAACTCGGTGTAAATGTGCAATCAGTTTTCTCTCGTGGAGATTCTGTCTTCCTTGGCTGCACTAGTGCAAGATCGGGATGGAAAAAGCAGTCTTCTTCACAGGTGCAACAATTTTCAATCCGAAAACAAAGTCTATACAGCACCTACGCTTTGCCAGAATCAAATGCTCACAGTCATTACACAGAAATTACACAAGTTTGGGGGAATTCAAACCTTGTCATGGGTATTTGCGGATTGGGGCTGTTTGTATTTGATGCGTTGAAGGATGACGGAGTTCCATTGTTGACCAGTGATGACGGGAGTCAAAAAGCCAGAGAAACTGTTGGTCCAGATGACTTGTATGCACCTTCTTTTGATTACTTGGATTCTCGGGCACTTCTTATCTCAAGAGATCGCCCGGCACTGTGGAGGCACCTATCATAGGTCTGCAGAACGCTTGAAAATTCTTCTTACATTTATGATTATCTAGGAAAGAGGGTAGTCAGCAGCATAGGAATGTGATGCTGCAATGAGTTTTGTTATTTTGCTAAGATACTGCTGTGGTGTGTAATGTTATGTGTACTGTAAGGCTTTCTGTTGAAGGCTTATTTATTAGATGGAATTACACTTTTATTTTCTGTTATACTTGTATGTTTTTTGTCTTTGTGAGTAAAGCCTTTTTGGTAGTGTCTTAAACCTGCCCTCCATGTTTATTAGGTCTTCTTTCGGGATCTTTGTTTATCTTGGTTTTTATGCTTGGATTCCAAGTTGGTTATTGAAGAATCTGGGACAGTAGGGCGTTAGAACATACTTTCAGTATCCTGATGAGGCATGTACGCCGACACCCAGATTTGCTCCCGAGTGGTTTAAAGGAAATCTGTCAGATTGGCTCGTTTTGAACTACATTTAAAAAAACACTTTTGCCCATAAGCCTTTTTAGTAAAAGCGCTTTCATTAGAGCAACTCCAGCGTGGTTGGTGCTCGGGGGACGGTGGACCAAATAGGGCCAGGTAGCCCGGCCTTGAAGCTCCAGCGTGGGTAGCCCGAGGGAGAGTGGAGGCCAGAGCTCCGTGCCCATGAGGAATTGCCAGCCCGAGTGGATGTGATGTAATGGCTGACATCATCCTGGCGTCAGCCCAATTTTATATTTTTTTTCTGTAAAGCGCGTGCGCCTCATCTGCACATGGGGGCGCGTCAGTCGACAACTTTTCAGCGTATGGGGCCTGCGTCACAGTCTGCCAAGGTTACCGTTGGGAAGCCACGTGGCTTCCTACGGTCCGTTCGATCTCAACGACTCTTTAAATTGGATGGTCTAATTTGCAACGGTAATAAAAATAAAAAAAATCTTATTTAATATCAACCGTTGGATCTGAGATCAACGGTTGATATTATTCTGCTTTATAAATAAATAAATAAAAGAAAAAATAGTTTGAAAATTAAGAAAAGGTACCGTTGCAACATATGGCACAATTTGGAGTGTTGAAATTCAATTTATTATTTTTTTTTAAATCCAACATCAGAGATTAATTAGTTCAATAAAAATTAAAAAAAAATTGTAAAAAATCCGAAAAAAAATCTGAAATTTTTTTTAAAAAATTGTTTTTACTTTTCTATAAATACCTTCTCATTATCATCTACCTTACACCACAATTTCATATTTTCTCAACTACTTTCAATCAAATTCCTATCTTTCTCTCAAAGTTTCAATCCAATTTTTTTTTTTCTTCACAAAATGACTACTGATTCAGGTACGAATTGGACGCTTCTTGAAGAAATTGCGTTGTGTACTAGCTGGGTTGAAGTTACTCATAGTTCGCTTACAGGTAATAAGATGCAGTTGCAAGAAATGTGGAGTCTTATTCATACCAATTATCTTGAGAAAATAGGTGGGAAAAGAACCAAAGAATCGATGTCCAGTCGTTGGAAATTACTTAGCCAATTGTTTAGTACATGGAGAGACGCCTTGGCACAAACTATGAAGAAGAAGACATTATAAGAAAGAAGCAGAAACTATGAATAATTATAGAGATTTTGGTGAAGAAGGAAACAAAAACTATGAATAATGATAGAGATCTTGAGAAAATTAGTGTGAGATGTGTGAGGATGGATGGTGGATTATATGGAGGATTCAGAAAGGATTAGATTGTAGATAATGTCACGTGGCATGCCGTCATTCGTTAAAAATCTGATGGAAATCTATCCTCAAAGATTGTAAACAGATTATGACACATGGCTCGACGTGATTGGTTAATAATCTTATCGGAAACCCATCACTAATAATTGTATTTTCGGATAATGACACATGGCGCAATAAGTACGATTAAAAATCTTATCGGAAATCCATCACCAATAATTGTCTTTTCGGATTTTATAACAAGTGGCGCAACGAGAACGATTAAAAATCTTATCTGAAATTACAAATAAAATTATTTTGTATTATTTTATAACTTTTCGGATAATGACACGTGGCGCAATGAGAACGATTAAAAATCTTATCCGAAATTACAAATAAAATTATTTTGTATTATTTTATAAATAAAAAAAATACTAATATTTTATTGCCTATTACCAAGGCTATTGAAGTGCAACGGTGGAGATGCAAAAGGACAGTTCTTTAAGGGCAGTTATTGTTCATTGGGTGGATATCATAGTGTATTGCCTGAGGGGAGGGTTCCCACGCTGGAACTGCTCTTAGAAGCACAATGGAATTTTTAATAAAATGCAAGTGCTCCTTGAAAAGAGCACACATGAAGTGCTTCTTTAATAAAACATTTTAGGTGTTTTTTTGAACCCAGAACCACTTTATAACTTTTTCTATCTAACATGATCAGAAACAAGTAAACTTTCCAAAGTCCCCAGTTCTTCTAGTTTTGAAGGTTGATTCCTCCAGCAGGCAAGGGAATGAGGGAAAAGCCTTTGGAGGTTTCAAATGGCTTTAGTTGAAGTGAATTCTTCTCTTCTTGTTACCCTTGTCAAAGGCTAGACAGAGAGTAAGACCGTTTTAGGGTTGGTTTCTTAATGTTATTTTTTTAGTATATTGATATTTTGTTTTTTACATTAGGGAAGGAGCAGTTTGGTTAAGCCACACAATGGGTAACCTAATTTGCCATCTACGAGATTCGAACCTAAGATCTTTCACTTTTAAGCGAAGAGGAATACCATCAGACTGTAGTATTAAGTAATACATTGGTTTCTTAATGTATAAGCCTCATTTCCCACATGCAATTTCGCTCAGCATCCGTTGCTCACAAGAATCAATGGTTAGAAACTGCACACGCACGTGCGAGCGACTGACCGTATCGTGCTATTTTCCCCTAGTACAGTAGAAGCGCGCTCAGCTGATGGCCAAGCTAAACTTAGCCTCAGCTTTGGCGTTTATAAGCTGTAAGACACTCCTACATTCATTGTGTATTGTAAGATGAGTGGGCTAGGGTAACCTGCCCAAACTTGATTGTGGCTTTTGTTTTATTGGACCACTGGCCCACTGCCACACATGCAACCCAAAACCATAATCATGTCATTGTTGTATTATTAATATTTTTTTTATATACAAACGAGATGTTTACACTAAAGGAGTGAAAAAATAAATTGGTTAGGAACTCATTATCTACGAGATTCCTACCTAAAATCCTAAAACTACTCATTTACAAATGAAGCACTAAACCGTCGTAGTAAATGACTTCATCATATCATTGTTATTACCTAAATAATTACAACATCACTTAATATGTGTCTTAATCAACATTACGATAGCTATATTAGGTCCCTTGAAAAAAGGATCCCTATTTTTACCATGCAAGACACTACTTGTGAGGTTGACATTACATTCTTTTATAATGATATAAATTGTCTATTTTTTAGATATCTATCCATGAATTATTTTTACAAAAAATTAATTCAATCCGATATTATTTATTTATTTCATAATCAGAATGAATTTGACTGTTAGTTAGGACAATATTCACCAACTTCTTTGCAATTATAATTTATCAAATCAAATTTAAAGAAAAAAAATAAAGAATTCAAATCGAGGACATTTAACATGACAGCTCTTGCGCCGAGGTTGGTTGGTTGATAGATTTCATCATCGAGGGGTCAATCTAAATTAAGGAGATTTCATATTTCTAATTTCTGATATAATAACTTGGGTGTCGGCCAATAATATTATGAGATGTTTTATCCATAATTTTTTTTTACTTCTCACACATCATTTGTTAATTTCTGTCCGTTGATTTTATTCAATTCATCCGATCTGATAGTTGAAAATTAAAAAAGTACGAGAAATAAAAAAAAGTGTGTATATCATAAATAAACCTAATTTTCTTTCATAAATAAATGTAAGCGGAGGTGAGAGAAAGGTCTGATATAACTTGGGTATCGGCTAATAATATTATATGACTCATGTGGCATCCAACTTTCTTTCATAAATAAATGTGAGCTGATGGGAAGGGAGGAGAAGGGCAATAATGTTCCTCAATGCCAAATGAAGGTTGTTTCTTTGATTGATATGTACGAAAATAGAAAGAAGAAAAACGTGCAAACTTCTCTCAAGATTGCCCAAAATGTTGTGAGGGTAAGGATAAGGTCATTCTGAGAAACATGAGATTCTTATTTTCGATCTTTGATTATTTTATGAGGTCGATATATGCTACATAAAGGAAGTTGTCAATTTTTTTTTTTTAAAATTTATTTACTTATTCAAGAACTAATGTTTATGAAGAGTTAAGCCACACAATAGACAACTTAAAAAATGTGTAATTTCTTAATATTTTAGTTCAAATGACAACTTGAGCGTGTCCTACATCATCTTACTTGAAGAGCTAATTAACATCGCTTAATTTTTAATTTTTTTTAGTATATCGATATATTTTTACACTAAGAAGATGGAGAGTTCGGTTAAGTCACACAATGAGCAATCTAATTTAGTATCGAATTCGTCATCCACGAGATTCGAACTTAAGATCTCTCACTTTTAAGCGAAGAGGAATATCACTAGACCGTAGTACTGAGTTGTCTTAATTTTCAATTTAAAATCATTACTTTAGGATATGTTTCATGGGGCATGGCATGAGGATTTAATTAAAGCTTAATATTGGTTTGGTAAATGGAAGTCATATTTCTCTAGAGGATTTGCCATTTCGAAATCATGAAACCACAAGTTCCAACTGTGGCGAGTGACAACTGACATAAACACCCTCCTCATCGTCATCCCTGAATAATAGTTAATTATATATAAACGTACAAAAGATCGTCTAATAGTCTATTTCATTAGCATAAAAAGCTTCAAATTTAAGTAATTCATTTAGGAGATGTTTCATGGGGGCTTTGGCACACGGATTTGATTAAAGCTTCATATTGGTTGGGTTAATGGAAGTCATGTTTCTCTAGAAGGATGTGCCCTTTCAAGATCATGAAACCATGATTCCAGTTGAGGCGAGTGGCAACCGGCAAGAAGACACTCCTCATCGTCGTCCCTGCATAATAGTTAATCTATATGCGATAGTTTGATCACCCAAGGAGTTTTATGCAAGAGTAATGCTAGGTAGACTAAAATTGTAGATTAAATTTATAAATTAAATGATGTGTCACCAATAAGAAATAAACACATGAATCAACACTTAAGTAATAATCTAATTATCAACTTCATGTCATTTAGTTTACAAAATATAGTCAATACATTTAGTCTCTATAGCATTACCCTTTATGAAAAATGAAAAATGAAAGCACAATAATTTATTTATTTTTCTTAAAAGGGGTACAACTGGTGGCAAACCATGGTTATCCACCCCTTCTGGGGGCTGGGAAGACTTACAGAGGCATTTTAGCCTCCCTTGACCACAAGTCTGGCTTCCACACTAGCAACGAGTTTTAAATCCAAGACCTCCAGTTTTTAATTTGAAGGAAGCCTCGCAATCCATCATTTACCACTGGACCACTAGTTCGTGGTTGAAAGCGCAGTATAATTCAAACGGTAACTTTGTTAATTTTTCAAGAGTGACTACAAAATAAAAAATTCTGGTCAACGTGTAATTAGAACAAAAAATGAAAGAGAATAAAGAAAAATTTTAAATGAAAAGATTACTAGCATTCCTAACACCTAAATAGGCCTTGCCAAGTTTTATTCTTAAAATAAAAACTCTTAAATTAATCCAAACTTTAAACTTGTCCAAATGCCAAAAACAAAAAACTTTAAACTCGTCCTTGAGATCTTACTCAAATGACATTTAAACTTTGTACATGCAGAATTTGATCATACGTTATTCCCGATGAAGATTTGTGTATAGGTGGATAAAGGTGTTTTTTACTTATTAGATTGTATGCTTTACATAACAAAATCTCATAAAAATCTCAGCTACTTCTTTATAAAGCACAAAAATTATTTATTGTTGCAGTCCTATTAAATTAAAAATGTGATTATGAAAATCTTAGTGTATTAAGAAATATCTTTGAATATTTTCTTTAGTAGTTAATATCTTATTAGAGTTGTAATTCTTAAAAGGGTAAGGAATTAACCTTCCTTACTACTATAAATAAAGACACAATGGGGTGAAACAGAACACACCTCATAATTACACATCTCACTCTTCTCTCTCAATGTGTCGCGCCCTCTCTCTATGGTCTCCATAAGTGTTCAGTAAATTATGCCTACAACATGTTATCAGCACGCTCTTGACGATGCGCTAAAGAGAGTTTTGATCTTCAATCAGAGGAGTATTACGTTTTAATCATTCTTTTTATGATTAAATTATTATTTTATTGATCTACATGCTATTGATTTAATTTAATTTTTTTGTGTTGAACGTGATACAACATATTGGAGATGCAATTCCGGCTTTCCGAGAAGGATCTTTCTACAAATTCAAAGACTTTTGTTGTTTTTTGCCAATTAGGAACACTTAAAATAAAGGAAGATATTTGAAATGACCATGAAACATGAAAGCATTCATCATGATGCATGAACCCCCTACATTTATATTTACCTTCCGTTGTATATTGTATATGTTTCATATATTTGTCAATATATCTATACATTTCATGCATTACACAATTATATTGCTATGTGGAATTTGTGAGTTAAAGCATATAAATAAATTAGAAGCAATTTGGGTTTTTCAAACCCTAGAAAATTCGAGGAAAAAAAAAACCAAAACTAGGATTTTTTTTTTTTACGGCACCGCACTACCGTGTCACCATGTCGGACCACCGCGCTGCCCTGAAGCCTAGCCGCGTGGGAAAACGGTGTCGTATTAACACCTGTACAAGGCACACAGCCCTTTGGGCTCGCTGCCTTGTTGGAAACCAACTAGACTTCGGCCTGGGTTGCATAACCTACGGGCCTGAAGCTCCGGTCCAACCCGAGCCTATAACCCACAAGCCTTTGGCTTGTTGGGCTTGCTATCGCCCCAGCCTCGCAGGCTAGGCTTGTCCCACGGTCCAAAAACCAAAGCCAGCTTGTGGCTGGGCTTTACGTGCATATCCCTGGGCTAGCTCCCGAACTGGGCCCTTACCCCCCACACTAGTTTTTGGGCCAAAAGCCAGCGGCCTTGCTGCTAGGCTGCCTAATTTCTCGGACCGTGGCCTACAGCCACATGTGGGCTACTTAGCAACCAAACCCGAGGCATAAAAGCCTATAGGTGTCACATCCCAGCCCGGGGTCCACCACATCCCGGGCTCGCTCCACCACCGTAGCACGATATTGTTCGCTTTGGACCCCAACCATGCCCTCACGGTTTTGTTTATGGGAACTCAGACGAGAACTTCCCAGTGGGTCACCCATCATGGGAGTGTTCTCGTGCGTTACTCGCTTAACTTTGGAGTTCCCATGGAACCCGAAGCCAGTGAGTTCCTAAAATGCCTCGTGCTAGGTAGGGATGAGAATATACATATAAGGATCACTCTCCTGGGCGATGTGGGATCTTATAATCCACCCCCCTTAGGGGCCCGATGTCCTCGTCGGCACACATGCGGCCAGGGTTAGGCTCTGATACCAAATTGTCACATCCCGGCCTAGGGTCCACCACATCCCAGGCCCGCTCCACCACCGTAGCAAGATATTGTCCGCTTTGGGCCCCGACCACGCCCTTACGGTTTTGTTTCTGGGAACTCAGACGAGAACTTCCCAGTGGGTCACCCATCATGGGAGTGCTCTCATGTGCTACTCGCTTAACTTCGGAGTTCCTATGGAACCCGAAGCCAGTGAGCTCCCAAAAGGCTTCGTGCTTGGTAGGGATGAGAATATACATATAAGGATCACTCCCTTGGGCGATGTGGGATCTTACACTAGGGCTTTGCCCTACTCACGACACCTAAGCCCAAATGCTATTGGGCTATGGTTTTTTGAATCCAATGCTAATTTTTGACATTTTAAATAATTTAAACCCGAATGTTATTATTAATTTTGCTTCCACGATCGATCCCGTTTGGTCCCGATCTATTAAATTAATTAAAAATGACCTGCAATCTAATAATCTGATAATTAATCCAAAATTATTGACCTGAAGATCACTTTTGGACATTATCGATTAAATAATTTATTTTTATACTTTGAACCGTTGACATCCTTTCGTAGTCCTGAAGAGCTCACACTTGAGTTCCCGAAGCAACTCAAATCGACTACACTTAAATCAACATATTGTATTATGTGTTCTTGCAGGAACCTCTCTTTTATGAACTAAATGTTGATAAACTAAATTGAACTTGTAGTTTCAAATTTGGTGCCTTTGAAACCCGAAGTTTTCTTAAAACAATACACCCATGAAAACCCGATGTTTTTCATGAAAACCATGTCTTAGAACTCGAATGTTGTAACCTTGATGCTTATGGATGATTCATTCCCATAACATCATTCACAATCTTGTTCCTTCCAATTCTGTGGATTGTCGAACCGTGATAAGTTCGATTTCCCTTATTTGGACGTTTCTAATAGAAACCACTTTATATGGGGTACAAGACATGAATCTCCACTTGACTATCAAGAAGTTGAGAAACCATTGAAGCCAACAATGGCATGGAAAAGTTGAATAAGCCTCTGCCATGATTTTCATTCGAAGACTTATGCCTGAAGCATTACCCACAGAAGTACCTCCTGAACGAGGATTCCTTGGCTCTTTGGCTCGCTCCTATGGACTATCTAATCATGAAAGACATTTCCTAAAGCACATCATGATTACGTCTATGAATGAGTACAATTCTAAAGTTTATAAATCCGATTGAATTTTGACTAGAGAATACTTTTCTTGTCCTTCCATGTTTCTAACCCGCTTCTGAAGCGGCAGTGTAGAAAGCAGAAGTTTACCAAATTCTGAGATCTGAGTACTACCAAAAATGTGAGAGAAAGGTATAGACCCAACTTTGATTGAAGTCTACTGAATGGTATAGACTTAGTTCGGTTGGAGTCTACCGAACGGTATAGACTCAGTTCAGCTAGAGTCTATTGAATGGCTTAACCTAGTTCGGTCAAAGCCTACCGAATGGTGGTGCCCTGCTTCGACAAGGTTGCATCGAAATGCATGCTCTACTTCGGTAGAGGTGCACCGAACGGTATTGCTCTGCTTTGGCAGAGGCCTACCGAACAGACCCCTCCACCTTCGGTTGGAGCCTACCAAATCCAATTTTGGGTATGTCTCTCTCACAATCGAATTTCGAGTTTGTTTTTACAACATATGGTAGAATCAAGGCGTGCCAAGGTTTGGCACTATGCCTGAAGCGTGCTCCTTGGCACCTAAGACCTAAAACTTCAAGAATAAGGGATAATATTCCTAAACCTTAACCCTGCAGAATCTATTTCCGTCTTGATGGAATAGATCATTGGTTATGCATCTGTTCGTGCCTCTACCAATGTTGTTGAGCAGTACCATTCTCGTAGTCAATATGTGAAACAAATTTTGCTCCACCGAACTTCGTTGGAAGAGTAGAATTTTGACATGGATGACCTTGTTGCCCGAATTCCCTCAGTAAACCATTTACTTTGTGAACATTTTTCCATGTTCTTGTATTCAAGTTTGTTGTTTATTTTCGTTATGGATAATCTTATTGATATTGTCCTCGAATACGAGTGAATTGAATCATGTTTCTTAAAACATGTACCCGAATTCAATTAAACTCCATGACAATGTCCATTTTCACTTTTGGGAAACGACCCACTAACTAAGCAATCTAATTGAAATCTGAATTCCGATATCAAAAGTCAAACTACAAATGCGCAACATGACCATAGAATCCAAGGGAGAAACTGCAGAGAAAGAAATAAAAAGACTTATGTCTATCTCCGGTATTGTAACCCCTAGCTTAGCAGACAAATTTTTCTTGAACACATTAAACTTGGGAGCTAAGTCCTTTGCAACAGGGCCACCATCAACACCAAATTCATTAAACCTACATATACATATGTGCCATCAACACAAAGGAACGTGATATTGTTTTAATTTTTAAACACATCAAAGTGCAACGAAATTTTTGACAATCTCAACAATAAGCCTAGCAAAGTCGTGCATAATTCTTGCAATATAGCATACAAACGAATACACATCAAGGTTGTAAATAATATGTAAAAGTTAAAACAATAGCAAAACCAATGGGTAAAGCACCCGAAGATACTGAAACTTAACAATATCAGGGTAGAAAACTCATGCGAGGAGGCTAACTTAATCTCAACATTGAAGACACTGAATACCACATTTATAACGAGAAATGCATTACCCTTAACATATTATCTAGCTTGTCAAAAAGGCTAACAATTTTTTGAACCTTCTCTGTAGCATTGAGACCAGGATCTTTTAAAGCAGCAGCTTCAAATCCAAAAAGGGCCGTTTCATAGTTTTCCAGATATCTGTTTACTTGAAATTAGAAACTTAATCTTATAATTGTACAAAACATGAGATATTGAGCAGTACTAAGGACCCAATCGGGTGGCATAATGTCTTTCTAAGACTCATGCAACCTATGTCAGTTCATACATCCTCCTATTTACTTAACAAAAGAAGAAAATAATATATAATTTATCATTACTGTTTCCTATTATCTCCACTTGTATTAGTACAACTCTATCTTTAACCTATCTAGATGCTGATTCATAGAAAAGAAAGATTGAAGAATCATCATCTACTTGAGAAACTTATAAGTACCAATTCCAGACAAAACACGAGAAAAACTGAGCTTACAGTGGCACGATTAAAATATAGGTCTGGATTGGACTACATTCTTTCATCCTTTTCCTGAGACGCAACATAAAACATTAGAACATCTTCTAACTGACAAAAGATCCATACTTACAAGAAATACATCACATAGACAACTGACTCTGCAGTAGTTCTTACTTTAAGCACTTACGGCATTTTGGTATGCCTTCAAAGATTGTAGAAGTTTGAAATGGTCCTAAGCTCCGGTCACAAAGAAACTTGTAAGACATGCATTTCCAAGATTGTCTGCCAATAAAGTTAGAAAAATTCAGTTAAACAAAATAAGCAATGATCTCCAAAAAATAACCAAAGAAATGAAACAAGGGATTAAGTGAATGAGTAGAAAATATTTATGCATGTACAAGATACCAGTCAAACTATGCTAATTGGAAGAAGGCTAGCAAACATCCAAGGTAAATGGCAAAGCAAACTAAGTGTTACATGCTATACAACTTATCAAGTATAAATCTTACTCAAATCCGAAGAATATAGAACTTTTTGAGATGGTTGATTATGAGATCTTACACCATGAATTGCCATCCTTGACATCAAGAGTTATGGCTTCCTTGGCATGTTGAATGCTTTCATCAACAAGTTATGCCTCATTGTCGGTACCTAGAAAAATGATGAAAATTAGGTAATCATAATGATGCACACATCATGAAAAACAACAGGAAAAACAAGTTGAGAGACAAAACGGTTGCCTTGAGCCATTTTCCTTTCAAGCATCAAAAGTTGACAAAGTATTTGCCTGTTTAGACCCTGCCTCCAAACGCAATGTATGTATCAATCATAAAACTTATAGTACAATGAATCGAGAGGTCACTGCAATAAAACTACAAAAATCTAATCAAGAATAACCTTGCTTAGGGAAAGATTAAAGTAGTTCTTGGCTGAAGATAGATATCATTTCTTCCGAATGCAGTTACCTAAACATAGCCAAGCATCTGCAAGACATGGATTCAACTTAGCCTGCATCGTCGTTTAATCTATTTCAGGAAGTGAACTGAAAGCATTACAAACATGCTTAACAACAGGAAGTCACAATGCATTCTTATAGCTTTTGAGAGATGATCCTTTGCTTCTTTTCTATAATTCGGTAAAACATCTAGTATCTTTCCCCTCAGATATTCGTATTTCGCATGTTTAGTCGAATGTTTTCTTTGCTCTGGTAAAAGATACAGTGTTTGAAACTTGAACTAATAAGATACAAATACAAATGCAACATAATAACAAAGGAATTATCAGTGACAACAATTCAAGAACACAATGTAGGCATTATCGAAATAACACTTTTATCGAATTCATCAACTTTTTAGTCTATTTCTTAAATTTTAAGCTTCTATGTGTACCAATGTAGTCCAAAATTGGAGCTTCAAAGTTGAAACGAGCATATCAACGAAAACCTACAAAAGAGAAAGGCACAAATTAGGTTTATAATAAAATGGCACTTAGGTCAGCTTCAAATGGAATTAACAGAGATTAAAACAAAATGGGTAAATGGAAAAATTACCAAGAGGAATGGAATCGAGGAGGTTGAGGGCAAGATCGGAATCGACGTTTAATTTGGAGATTTTGTCATTAGGGTCAGCTGGAAAGTAGGTGTCTCGGAGGAGGTAAAGAGCTTTGGCAGCTCTTATGGCTTTGGCCAGTGCGTCATCTTCCACTGCTCGACTGCTTATCGCTCAGACACAATCACATGCAGAGCCAACTATGAGAATGAGAAAGGACTCTCAGCTCCAAGTTGTTCTTCGGAGGAAACTTAAACGATGTCGTCTGGGTGAGGATAGGGGAGATTATGAGCTTGTGCTATGTGAAAATAAGCAGGAGGAGCACTCGGCTCTGAACGTGAGCGAGATAGAGTGAGAAAGGGCGAGATGAGAGAGAGGGGAGAGAGACCGAGTGAGCCAGAGGGAAGAGAGAGACAGATGGGTGGATAGCATCTGGACTCTTTTCCAATTAAACCGTAAAAAAACACCTATTTTTTTCAATTAAACCGCCAAAATTTTAACAATTGCGTGATGTAGTTATAAATTATGACATCGCGCAAAGTGCTTTTGCGCAACGATCAAATTATGGCATTGTGCAAGGTATTTTTTTTAAAATTATTATAAAATTTACTAAAAATTCACTTTACTCCCTTCAAACTAAATTTTTTTTTACATAAAGCCCACAATAATATATTTTTCTAAAAAAACCCAGACCCAAACTACAATAATAAATTTAAAACTACTTAATAAATATACATACCATTCAATTTCTTAAGTGTTATACATACAAAATAAATAAATTTAAATCTACTTAATAAATAAATAAATATACACACACACACCATTGAACTTGGTGGGATACGAATTCTACAAAACTAATTTCAACAATCCAACCGTCAAACTTGTTTGCATATGCTTCAAGATCGCATATGCAAAAAATCACAAAAAAACAAACATTTAGAGATCAAGTAATGGGACAAAACATTTCGACGATTATAAACGAAAAATCACGATTTAAGGGTTATTTTAACTCCGATTTTGATTATTTTTTATAGCTACACTCCTTGATCCTATATGAATACGATGAATGAATTCGATCTTCAATTTAAAATATTTACACTAGTGGATACTACAAAATCTTATGTTATACTTAATGAAAGTATAAATAACTCTTTAAGTGTTAGTAAATCTATTATTTTGATGGGATACGCATTCTACGAAACTATTTTCAATGATCTAACCGTCAAACTTATTTGTATATGCTTTGAGATTGCATACACCAAAAATCGAAAAAAAAGTAAACATTCAGATATCAAGTAATGGGACAAACCTTTTCGACGACTATAAATGAAAAATCTTGATTTAACGGTTATTTTAACTCCGATTTTGATGATTTTTTACAGCTACACTCTTTGATCCTATATGAATACAATAAACTAATTCGATCTTCAATTTAAAATATTTACACTAGTGGATACCACAAAATCTTATGTTATACTTAATGAAAGTATAAATATACTCTTAAATGTTAGTGAATCTATTGTTTTGATGGGATACACATTCTACAAAACTAGTTTCAACGATCCAACCATCAAAATTATTTGTATATGCTTCGATATTGCAAACGCCAAAAATCACAAAAAAAAAAACATTCAGATATCAAGTAACGGGACAAACCTTTTCGACGGCTATAAACGAAAAATCATGATTTAACGGTTATTTTAACTCCGATTTTGATGATATTTTACAGCTACACTCCTTGATCCTATATGAATACAATAAACTAATTTGAACATCAATTTAAAATATTTACACTAGTGGATACCACAAAAACTGATGTTATACTTAATGAAAGTATAAATAAACTCCAAGTGTTGGTGAATCAATTGTTTTGATGGCAAAGGCATTGTATGAATCTAACGATCCAACCGTCAAACTTGTTTGTATATGCTTCGAGATCGCATACGCCAAAAATCACAAAAAAACAAACATTCAGAGATTATGTAACGGGACAAACCTTTTCTACGGTTATAAACAAAAAAGCACCATTTAACGGTAGTTTTCACTCTGATTTTGATGATTTTTTTACAGCTACACTCCTTGATCCTATATGAATACAATGAACTAATTCGATCGTCAATTTAAAATATTTACACTAGTGGATATCACAAAATCTTATCTTATACTTAATGAAAGTATAAATAAACTCTTAAGTATTTGTGAATCTATTGTTTTGATGGGATATACATAGTACGAAACTAGTTTCAACGATCCAACCGTCAAACTTGTTTGTATATGCTTCAAGATCGCATAAGCCAAAAATCACAAAAAACAAACATTCAAATATCAAGTAACGGGACAAACCTTTTCGATGGCTATAAATGAAAAATCACGATTTAATTGTTGTTTTAACTCCGATTTTAATGATTTTTTTATAGCTACACTCTTCAACCTTATATGAATACAATGAACTAATTTGATCGTCAATTTAAAACATTTACACAAGTGAATATCACAAAAGAAAAAGGCAATGCAATAACCCCAAAAGAAAAAGAAAAAAAAAAACTTTGCACGACGTAGGTGCACCTGTGTCACGCAAAACAACTTTGCGCGATGAAGACCTACGTTGAGCAAAGTTTCCCCCCCCTCCCCTTTTGCTTATGAATACAAAATAACTAAATTAAAATCTACTTAGTAAATATATATACCATTGAACTTGATGGGATACGCATTCAACGAAATTAGTTTCAACGATCGAATAGTCAAACTTGTTTGTATATACTTCGAGATCACATATGCCAAAAATCGCAAAAAACAAACTTTCAGGGATCCAGTAACGGGACAAAACTTTTCGACGGTTATGAACTAAAAATCACGATTTAACGGTTATTTTAACTTCGATTTTGGATGCTTTTTTACAGCTACACTCCTTGATCCTATATGAATACAATGAACATATTCGATCGTCAATTTAAAATATCTACACGAGTGGATACCACAAAATCTTATGTTATACTTGATGAAAGTATAAATAAACACCAAGTGTTAGTGAATCTATTGTTTTGATGGGATATGCATTCTACGAAATTAGTTTCAACGATAGAACCGTCAAACTTGTTTGTATATACTTCGAGATCACATACGCCAAAAATTGTAACAAAAAACATTTAGTGATCAAGTAACGGGACAAAACTTTTTGACAGTTATAAACGAAAAATCAGGATTTAACGATAGTTTTAACGCCAATTTTGATGATTTTTTACAGTTATACTCCTTGATCCAATATGAATACAATGAACTAATTTGATCGTCAATTTAAAATATTTACACAAGTGGATACCACAAAATCTTATGTTACACTTAATGAAAGTATAAGTAAACTCGAAGTGTTAGTGAATCTAAGGTTTTGATAGGAAACGCATTGCACGAAACTAGTTTTAACGATCCAAACGTCAAACTTGTTTGTATATACTTTGAGATCGCATACGCCAAAAATAGCAAAAAACAAATATTCATTTATCAAGTAATGGGACAAACATTTTCGACGGCTATAAACGAAAAATCACGATTTAACGATAGTTTTAACTCTAATTTTGATGATTTTTTATAGCTACACTCCTTGATCCTATATGAATACATTGAACTAATTCGATCATCAATTTAAAATATTTACACTAGTGGATATCACAAAATCTTATGTTATACTTAATGAAAGTATATAAATAAACTCTAAGTATTAGTGAATCTATTGTTTTGATGGGATACGCATTGTATGAAACTAGTTTCAACGATCCAACTGTCAAACTTGTTTGTATATGCTTTGAGATCGCATACGCCAAAAATCGCAAAAAAAAAAATATTCAGATATCAAGTAACGGGACAAACCTTTTCCATGGCTATAAATGAAAAATCAAGATTTAACGGTTATTTTAACTCCGATTTTAATGATTTTTTTACATCTACACTCTTTAACCCTATATGAATACAATGAACTAATTCGAAGACATTTACACAAGTGGATACCACAAAAGAAAAAGGCAATGCAATAACCCTAAAAGAAAAGCAAAAAAAAAAAAAAAAAAAAAAAAAAAACTTTGCGTGACGTAGGTGCACATGCGTCGCGCAAAAACAGCTTTGTGTGATGTAGGTGTACCTACATCTCGCAAAGTTTTTATTTTTATTTTTATTTTTTATTTTATTTTTTAGTACAAAATAAATAAATTAAAATCTACTTAGTAAATATATATACCATTGAACTTGATGGGAAACACATTGTACAAAATTAGTTTCAACGATCCAACTGTCAAACTTGTTTGTATATATTTCGAGATCGCATTCGCCAAAAATTCCAAAAAACAAACATTCAGAGATCAAGTAACGGGACAAAACTTTTCAATGGTTACAAACGAATAATCACGATTTAACGGTAATTTTAACTCTGATTTTGATGATTTTTTATAGCTACATTCCTTGACCCTATATGAATACAACGAATGAATTCGATCTTCAATGTAAAATATTTACACTAGTAGATACCACAAAATCTTTATGTTATACTTAATGAAAGTATAAATAAACTCGAAGTGTTAGTGAAATTATCGTTTTGATGGTATACGTATTCTACGAAGCTAGTTTCAACAATCCAACCGTCAAACTTGTTTGTATATATTTCGAGATCGCATATGCCAAAAATCCAAAAAAACAAACATTCAGATATCAAGTAAGGGGACAAACATTTTCAACGGTTATAAACGAAAAATCACTATTTGAGTGTAGTTTTAACTTCGATTTTGATGATTTTTTATAGCTACACTCCTTGACCCTATATGAATACAATGAATGAATTCGATCTTCAATTTAAAATATTTACACTACTAGATACCACAATATCTTTATGTTATACTTAATGAAAGTATAAATAAACTCTAAGTGTTAGTGAAATTATCGTTTTGATGGGATACACATTCTACGAAACTAGTTGCAACGATCCAACCAGCAAACTTGTTTGTATATCAATCGAGATTGCATAAGCCAAAAATCGTAAAAAAACAAACATTTAGAGATCAAGTAACGGGACAAAACTTTTCGACGGTTATAAATAAAAAATCACGATTTAATGGTAGTTTTAACTCCAATGTTGATGATGTTTAACAATTACACTCCTTGACCCTATATGAATACAATGAATAAATTCAATCTTCAATTTAAAATATTTAAGCTAGTGGATATCACAAAATCTTTATGGATACCACAAAACAGCTTTGCGTGATGTAGGTACACATGCGTCACGCAAAACAGCTTTGCCAGCCTTCGTCACGCAAAGGCTGTTTGCATGACGTTTTGTGTTTTGCGTCACGCAAACATACTTTGCGTGACGAAATTTGCTTCGTCGTACAAGTTGATGTCGCACAATCATGTTTTTGTACTAGTGATAGGTGAGCATGTGCTATGCACGTGAGTGTGTGAGTTGGATGAGTGAGTGCTCCTCCAATGGCTATAAGTCACCCTCCATTTCCATTTCTTGTAAGCATCAATTCAGTTACACCTAAATCGAATCCAAAGAGCTACGACTCTGAGTTTCTCTGATCTCCATTATTTCATCCTCTTCGAGCAGAGATCATCATCTCATTGATTTTCTGCTTGAACAAATATAGCTTTGATACCTCCATTACCACACACACATATCATAAAACACGAACATGGCCTCAGAGCCAGGTTCATTGCTTTAATCTGGGTGTGAATCTATGATTTCTGTGTTCTTCAGCGAATCGCTTTCATCGAGCTTCATCGTTGTAAAATCGTGTTTTAAAAACCTATAAAAATCGAAGATCCGAGTCTAATATGACTGGATTAACGAGTTTTGAGCTTCACACTCCTGTTTTCAACGGTGAAAACTATGAATCCTAGAGAATCAGAATGCGAATCATCTTATGTCTCATGGACTTTGGGAGCTGTAGAAACTGGGTTTACCATCCCAGAATCATCTAAAGAAAGTGTTGTGGTAGTAGTTGATGAAAAGGAGAAGGGTGTGGCTATTGAAACTCCAACAAACTTTGGGAAAATTATAATGAAGGATGCTAAGGCTCTTGGTTGATCCAAGGAGTTGTGATCGGTCAAAATTTTCCCAAGATTTCCAATGAAGAAACCTTGGAGGGAGCTTGACACATCTTGCAACAAGAATTCATAGGTGATAAACAGGTTAGAAATGTGAAATTACAAAGGTTGCGCAAAGAATTTGAGTATATAGGATGAGAGATGATTAATATTTATATGCATACGATACTAAACTGTTTGACATTATGAATTAAATGAGAGGCTTCGGTGAAGAATTATCTAGGGAGAGAGTTGTCCATAAATTGCTTCTAAGTTTCCCTAGAAGTTATGATTCAATTTGTGCTGTGATTGAGCATTCAAAAGATATTGAAACTCTTGAAATCCAAGAAGTTGTAGCTTCTTTGAAGGGTTATGAACAAAGACTAGATATGCATGCTGAGAGCTCTACTAAGAAGGAATTTGCTAGTCTAAATGTTGGTTCTAAATTTCCAAAGCATAGTGGGTTCTCTGGTAATAAAAAATGAGGGAAGAATTGGAAGAACAAAGGGAAAGAGAGGGATAACAAAGCCAACTTTTCTCCTAAGCAGAATAATACTCATGATTCAAACAAAACAACTTGCAAACATTATGATAAGCTACACTATGGGAAGTGCTGGTTTGAAGGAAAACCTAAATGCACAAATTGCAATAGTGTTGGTCATGAAGCCATAAACTGCAGTGGAATCAAGATGGTGCAAAAGGCTAATTATGCAAATCAGGTTGATGAAATGAGAACTTTATTTTATGTTTGCAACTCTGTAACTTAGGTGAAGGTCAATAACACTTGGTTTATTGATAGTGGTTGTAGTAAACAGGGAATGATAATTTACTTGTGAATGTGAACAAAAATTTGAATGCAAGAGTGAAAATGGGAATTAGAGAAATTGTGAGTGTAGCAGGAAATGGCACACTTGTCATTAAATCCAAGTTAGGTAGAAAACACATACAAAAGGTGATGCTGGTACATGGTTTGGACGAAAATCTCCTAAATGTAAGGCAAATGTTGAAACATGGTTACTACCTATTATTTGGTGGTGACACTGTTTGTAATTATGATAGTTGGAACTTGAATGGCTTGGTTGTTAATGTTTAAATGACAAGCAACGTATGTTTCACTATAATTATGATGCTAGCTACATCACTGGCACTGAAAGCTGGCCTATCCCATTGCACTTAGACTTGGCACAAGAGGCTAGGTCACCTAAACACAAGGAGCCTGAAGTTACTTAGAAAACAAGAAATGCAAAAAATGGTTCATGGACTACCACTCTTGGAAGATTCTGAGAATATTTGTGAAGAGTGTATACTTGGCAAGCAACGTAAAGATGAATTTTCAAGAGAACCAACCTGGAGAGCTAAATTCTCACTAGAACTGGTTCACCCAGACATTTGTGGTCCCATGCAAATTGCTTCAAATGCTGGAAATAGATACTTCATTTTATTCACAGATAATTGCACTAGGATGACATGGGTCAATTTTATGAGATACAAGTCTGAGGCATTTGAGTACTTTAAAAGGTTCAAATCAGTGACAGAATTGTAGTGTGGGCACACAATAAAGTGTCTAAGCAATGAACATAGGTGGTGAGTTTATGTCTACTGAATTTAATGATTTCTGCAATGTCATTGGAATCTAAAGACAATTGACCATGTCATACACCCCACAACAAAATGGTGTCAAAAAGGAAAAATAGAACTGTGGTGGAAATGGCAAAAACTGTGTTGCATAAGAAAGGTACACTATATCAGTTTTGAGCAGAAGCTGTGCACACTGTAATGTAATTACTCAACAGATGTCATACTAAGTCTCTAGACAAGATTACTCATTTTGAAGTCTACAGTGGAAGAAAACTCGGAATTGCACACTTGAAGGTCTTTGGTTTAATATGCTATGTTCATGTTCCATTGAATCTGAGACACAAGCTTGAGTGTAAAAATCATAAGTGCATTTTTGTGGGATATAGCACCAGTGAAAAAGGATACAGGATATTTGGTCTTATCACTAACAAGATTATCTTACCCAAAGATGCAGTATTTCATGAAAATGGTAGCTGGAGTTGGGAAGAAAATTTTGAGAAGTATTCAGTGTATTAACCACTATTGAAATTCAGAAAATGAACTAGTTTAAACTCCAGAAGAACACGAAGAGTTGGTATCTTCTAGGATTGCTCCTGACACTCCACATGAAGAATTGAGTTTAAACATTGATTGTCCAAGTTCATAGGGGGACTTAAGTTTATCACAGAGCTATGACTTCACTCCAAATAAGTGGAGAGCACTCAATGAAGTTCTGGCTTAGTGCAATGTATGCATTATAGAACCTAAGAATTATGAAGTGGCAACTTAGGATGATTCTTGGAAGAATGCTATGCAAGCTGAGCTAGATATGATTGAAAATAATCATACATGAATGCTGGTTTATAGGCCTTCTAGTAAACCTGTCATAGGTGTGAAATGGGTGTACAATACTAAGTTGAACCTCGATGAGACAATACAAAAGAACAAAGCTAGATTGGTTGCAAAAGGTTATTCATAGAAGTCAGGTATTGACTTTAATGAAACCTTTGCACCAGTTACCAGGCTAGACACCATAAGAACATTGATAACTCTTACAACTTAAAAGGAATGATAACTATTTCAGTTGGATGTAAAGTCTGCTTTTCTTAATGGTGTACTCAAGGAAGAGGTTTATGTTGATCAACCTTAGGGATTTGTCATTCAAGGTAAGGAGGATAAAGTGTACAAGTTGAATTAGGCATTATATGGCCTTAAGCAAACTCCAAGGGCTTGGTATGATGAAATTGATTCCTATTTTACTAAGGCTAGTTTTCAAAAGAGTCCGAGTGAAACCAACCTTATACACCAAGGTTGAAAACTCAGGAATTCTCATTGTCTTTCTATATGTTGATGACATTGTGTACACTGGAAGTAGTGTTACAACTCTTGAGGAGTTTAAAAATGACATGATGCAATATTATGAGATGATAGATTTGGGCTTGCTGCACCATTTCCTTGGTATGAGAGTTATACAAACAAAGAAAAGCATTTTTATTCATCAGAAAAAGTATGCAATGAAGCTGTTGGAGACATTTGGCCTAAAAGACTGCAAATCTGTGGGAACCACTTGCAGCAAATGACAGGATATGCAAGAATGATGGAAGTGAGGTTGTAAATGAGTCTGAGTATAGAAAATTGCTAGGAAGTTTGTTACACCTTACAATTATTGACTAGACATTATGTTTGGTGCTAGTCTCTTGGCAAGATTTATGCATGATCTAACCAAGAAACACATGAGAACAACAAAAAAGGTACTGAGATACATTCAAGGTACTTTGGATTTTGGCATTGAATATATGAAGGGAAAATCTGCTCTTCTTATTGGATATTGTGATAGTGATTGGGTTGGCAGACATCAGGGTATGCCTTTAATATGAGTTCAGGTGTGTTTTCTTAGGCTTTAATTAAGTAAAGGACAGTTGCACTATTTACTAGAGAGGCTGAATATGTGAGTGCAACAGAAGCAACTTCACTAGCTAAGTGGTTAAGGTCTGTTCTAAAAGACTTTGGGGAAAAAGTTGAACCTATATTGATAATGTGTGATAATACTTCAGCAATATCAATGGCCAAGAATTCAGTATTTCACCAAAAAACAAAGGACATTAGTAGGAAATTTCACTTCATCAGGGAAGAAATTTAAGAGAAGGAAATTGAGCTTGTTTATTGCAAATCCGGAGAACAAATGGTTGATATCTTGACCATGGCACTACCAAAGGAAAAGTTCAGCTACTTTAGAGAAATGTTGGGAGTCAAATTAGCTACCAGTTTAGAACAGAGTATTGGTGCTTAAGCTTTTGCAGCTGCATTTGATCTAAGTTTCTTGTTTTTTCTTTCAATTTTGAAGTGTTTGTTCTTAGTTTGTAATGTATGGTTAAGATTAAAACAAAGCTAATAGGCTACATGTGTGCCACATGTCATAACAACTCAATTACAGGTGAGCATGTGCTGTGCATGTGAGTGTATGAGTTGGATGAGTATGTGCGTCTCTAATGGCTATAACTCAACCTCAATTTCCATTTCTTGTAAGCGTCAATTCAGTTACACCTGAATTGAATCCAAGGAGCTAAGACTTTGATTTTCTCACATCTCCATTCTTTCATGCTCTTCAAGCAGAGATCATTATTTCATTGATTTTCTGCTTGAAAAAAAAAAAAAAAAGCTCTAATACCTTGATTACCACACACGCATATCATAAAACACTAACACGAAGCTAAAGCAATGTCCTCCGTCGAGTGATCTTTCACCCTCTTTGTAATAATTAATGAGTGACGGCGGATTGTAGCTAGTGGCGGCTCAGTCAAGGCAATTGAGGACTGACGCAGTGTGATTAGGTTTACATATACACCCTCAACTAACGGCTACTAATGGGTTTGCAGGTAGCCCAAAATGACCTGTTAAGTACACCACCCAAATGCTCATTTTAACGGGTGAATTGAATCGGGTTAACAGACATTTAGCTCTTTCCCTACACAAATCATGAGTCATTAAGAAGTTAACTGATGTTCAAACCATGGACATTCACTTTATATTGTTTCCTTGTGTTTTAACATGTGCATAACATACATTTCTGGTTTAAACCAACCGTATTTTTCATATAATATAACCAATACATTGTATGACACTGCTTCTAGATATCTGCACTCAAATAATATAAATTTGAAGAAACATTTGAACATAGGTGCATGTATATGATCTTTCTCATGATGATACAACAATGTCCACATTTTACCAATACTCATTAACATCTGCTAAAACATTATTATAACAAGGATAAAATTTAGAAATTTTCCGTCGATTTGAAAAGAAATTGGTTGGTGGTGTCCTGTACCATGTGGCATGTGTATGTGTTTGTGTGTATGGGTGTGGAGAAAAATAAATCTAATGATTCAGTCAAACTTAGGAAAACTCCTCATTTGTTTGAGAATCAGCTATTTTCTTGGAGAGACAGTAAACAATTGATTGGATGGTAATCATGGGATTGACACTAATAGCACTGGGAAGAACATTACCATCGCAAACGAATAAGCCTTCTGCTTTCGAGCTCTCCCCGTTCTCATCAACAACACCTTCTTTTGCATTGATTCCTATTCTACAGCTCCCCATCTAATGAGTTGATGAATAGGTTGTCCAATTCTCGACCAATGATTGCGGCCCTTCATCTGCAGTAACCATGTCGAAAAAAATCCTCTAGTTCCTTAGTATCAATCCCTTTACATTTGAGTCTCAGCCCATCACTGTGACATGTGCCAACTTTAACTGCTCATGCTGCTATCAGAATCCTAAGTGACTTCCTTAGGCCTTTCTTCATGTTCTCCCTGTCTAAGGCAGAAAACTCATAGCTTACTCTTCCCTTATTCGTAACTACCCCAGAACCCTTATCTCTAATAATTGAAATCAAATGGGCAGTTCTTGAAAACTTCAGCATTCTATTCTTTATGTTTTACCCAGACTCCCATGGGCACAAAGCAGAAAATGTTCCCAGCCCTAATGCCAGTGTTTCTATGATTGCTTTTGCCTTAAAGTCTGGTGATACCACTTTACTGATGTAATTATTCCACCCTCATAGAACTCTAAATTTGAGTCGGGGAAGTGCCCCCAGGCCATTAAAACAGGGCGGAGATGAAGATTTCGACCAATATTGTTGCTTTTCAGTCCACTAGAGAGCATTAAAGGGGGTGTCAAAAGAGCTCCACAAGCTGAGACTGTAACTTTAGCCTCAATTTGCAGCTTCATTGTAATGCTATTGCTCAAAGCTTTTGCCATTACTCCTAAGCATTTCTTTTTCCTTTTACGTTTACTCTTGCCAGTTTCCAATACAAATTTCTCGGCTTTACATCCAGTTAAGATCACTGCACCATGATCCACTGCATCTACCAGCCATGTAGAATCAGTCCCCTTTTTCTCTCATTTCCTGCAGCCATAACCACAAGATCCACAGTAATGCTCTTCGAAGAATTTTGAGGCACAATATCAACTTCGAGGCCTAAATTCTCACACCCATTTCTTAGTACTTGATTTTGAAACCCTTCTTTTATACAATTCTCAGTAACATCAATTCTCTCACACCCATTATCTATTGCAGAAAGATACTTCTGTCCCCCAAAAAACTTGATTGTATGATCCTTATTCCATTCTTGAAGCACATAATCTGGTGTTTTAATACAAGCTGACTAATTAACAACAGAGAACAACAGAGCGACCACTAACCGTTGATCCGGCTTGAAGTATAATTTTTCCATCAGTAGTTACAAGAATGCCTCATACTTTTGCTTCATACAGCTGATCGTGGGAAGAAGCTTCCAAAGAAGAGTAATCTAAATGAGTGAAGTGGTTTCCTTTTTTGAGAACGATGACCTTGTGGCTTGAGCTTGCAAGAACAATAGCTGCAACACCTCCTCCACAACTAGAACCAACAACTACATCATCACATTTGATGTTGTAAATGTTTTTTATGGACTCATGTGTGACTTGGAGGCCTTTCTGTTCAAGGGAATTTAGAAGAATGGTATCAGTTTCAAGCATTGTTTCTATGATTCCTTTCTGAAGAGGTCTCTCTTGTTCTTGCACTTTTGAAGGGTTCTTACGTTCCTCCTGATCATCAGATTCTACATGGTATCCAATGGCTTGCCATATTGCATTTTCTGCATTCTCATCGACCTGTGAGAAGAGATTAAAGATTGAAAAGTTTAGGGATTGTTTGGTATTCAATTTGAAACTAAATTATAGTTTTCAAGAATTATGAATGTTACTAAACTACATAGTATTCATTCCAAAAGAATACCAAACAGGGTTTTAAGCTATCTCAAATGTGTTGAAACTACTCTAAAATTAAATATGGGGATTTTGCCTAGCACAACTCATGGGATTTGAATCCATAATTATTGGAAAGTCTTGTTATTTTCTGTCATGTGTTTTGACATCAGTAGGTCAACATTAATATAACTCACCTATAGGAAAAACTATATACACAAGAACAATTAATGGTCATATGCTTTTTCTCAAGTGGCATGGCATGAGTAGGGATAGGAGGATAAGGATTCAAATACAAACTTACACATGACCTCCATGAAATGAAAAGAAAAATAAATAACCATCCAAGACTTCTACAAGCTCACACATGATCAGTTGATCTAGTTCTTTTTATATTACAAGTCTTCATTTAGTTAGAGGAGGTCTTATGTATGACACATGAAAATACGAAGATAATATATATACAAATATATATATGGACGGATTCGTGGCACCACTTTTTTCACAAACTTTTGACACAAGTTTATGTGGGGTCCACTCTGGAATGTATTTTAGCGATTTGAACCTTCTATTTTTTAGAAAATCATTCATCGATCATTTGTAGTGAAGAAAATGGACGAATACAGAAAGAAATCCTAAACCCTTAATCCAAAAGTCATATGATTTCAGATTTGGTAATTTTTGGTATAGATGATTTTCGAGGGAGGACCTAAAAGATAGACAGTTAAGATCGTTGAAATAAATTATAGAGTGGGCCACCTAAAAACTTGTGTCAAAAGTTGTGTGGAAAAAATTGGTGTCACGGATCCACCCTATATATATAGGGTTAGGATTGGGAGACCCATTTTTATGCACACTTTGTAGGGTCTATTTTGTAACTTTTTTCAACGATCTAAATTGTCTATATTTCAATTCTTCATTCATATATCATTCCTACAAAAATTTGACAAACGAAAACATTTAGACGTCCAATTGTAGTAAAGAAAATGGATGAATACGGTTATGCAAAGAAATACTAAAATGACTGTCATCTAATTCACCGGTCGTATTGTTTTGGATTTGAATGGCTTTTGTAGACATGATTTGAGAAAAACCCTAAAAAAAATAGACAATTTGGATCGTTGAAATACTTTATATATTCATGTTAGTCCTCCTCCTACCGATTAGAGAAAATTACCAATAGACCGAAGACTAATTGGTATACTTGATTCCGGGATTAGGTATCTTTCCTGCATGAAATTCTCTTTCTCACAAGATAATATGTTTTAGAGAGACAATTAATGTCAAACTAAGTTTAAGGGCTTAATACTAGCTTGTAAGGATATAAATACATGTCATACTTAAAAAATTATGTATGATTGTAAGGGCATATAATGAGTTGAGCCACTCCCTTTATAGAGAGATTTTAAGTGTCTGGAACATGGAGCACATATGCATATGTCAATAAATAGGTGGAAGGACACTTGAACTATAAGATCCATCCACTTGTAATTTTTAAAATTCTTAAAGGACAATTTATGGTATTTTTAATGTTTCATCATTTTAAGATGCTCACTTTATATATATATATATATGATTTTCTGCCCCATATTCGATCACATTGAAAATCTCTCCCCCTAATGGCTACTTGGTTTTGACTATTGCGGGGAAAACAGTGACAAAAAATTATAAAGTATTATTTTGGAAAAACTTAATATAAGTCCAATTTTTTTTAGCAAATATTTGAAATAGTCCAATTTGTTAAAATAAGTCCAATCCAAGTATATGATTATTTTATTATCAATAATTATTCATTTATTGATAAGATTTCCTATAAAAATTAATTTCTTCCTAATTATTTCTTGAATTTTTATAATCAACCTATATCACAGGTTAATTGTATTTACCTATGTATATGAAAGATTCATTTTTATAATCAACATGTGTCACTGATTAATATGCCTTGTTTGTAGGTGTATTATGTTTTTGTATCTTTTAGTTAGGTTTCATATCTCGTTTATAGTAAGATTCTAAAAGACGCTAAGCGCCAGTCGGACGGCGGGCTGTGGCCTAATGCCTAGGTGGCTAGGCGGACAAAACGGATTTGGATAAATTTATTATATATCATAAAAATTAATTAAAATTACTATATAGAAGATATAAATGTTATGTTTTTACTTTTAAAACAATATATATGGAAGTTAGGATTTAAGTCCATAATAATATAATATGATCTTAAAAAGAAAAAGAATAATAAAACATTAAAAGAAAAGATAGAAAAATAAATGTAATGATTGATTTAAGTGAGAAAAGAAATAAAGAAATTTAAAATTTTAAAAATTAGTAAAAAAGTTAGTGGGGATCAGGAACCATGCAATTAGAATAAAGATGGGGTTGGACACGTCTATTTGAATTGACAGCAACACGAATTTTTTCAGATTCGTAAGCTTCCAGATTCCGGCCGCTTCACAGACGCCAGCCTAGCCTACGCCCAACCTCGCCTGGACCTCTTTAACTCCGTCTAGTCCTGCCTAATCTCACCTAGTGATCACCTAATATGTTGACCGATTTTGTGATCGATTAAGGGTTAATCGCGGCGACCAGCCACCGTCGAACGTCTAGGCGCCATCTAGACTGATTTTTAGAATACTGGCTTATAGGTATAATATATATTTAACTGTTTAACTATCTATACCATAGGTTTTTGTTCATAGTCTACCTATAACAAAGATTAATTGTTTTACATATTTTTTTCTTTTTATAATCTACCTTTATGACAAAGTTAATGAATATAAATATTTTTATTTAAAAAGACAAACTGGTTAAAAACATGCAATTAGATAACTGAATTCACTCCAAAAAATAACCTATATTTTTTTACTTGAATCTAAAAGCCCCTTTTTTCCTTTTCTAAGTGTTCATGGTATTCAAGTTAAGTAACATCTGAAGCCTCAACGATTACATCTGTTCCACCTCACCGTCTTAACTTATTCTCGTGTTCAACTTAAAAATTTTCTGCACATCAAAAAGTATGTAGGGACGTGATAACAAAATGTGCTCAATTTTCATATGGGGGGAGAGCTACAACTTCCTTTGTAGCTCTCTAATTATGATCAGAGTGGTTGGTCACCTCATGGTGTGGCCCGATAAGAAAGATTACGCTTTTGTTGATGCCTAATTGAATAATTGGCTAAGTACTAACTGGATTTATGCCTAAGATACAGTATGTTAAGGCATAATCATCTTATTATTATTAGTGTATAATATTTCTTCGATACATTGATATTTCCATAGAAATATTCAAAAAATCAGAGAAAGATATGGAAACATTGATTATTTTAAACATTGATTATTAGCAATTCAACTGCACTGGCGCGTGATGGTGATGATATTTCAACCACTGGTTATTTTTAAACTTCTTAAGATTTGATGTCTCATGACTATCATGCAGTGATCTAATACGTAGCCCTTCACTATCTGTATGCACTAACCGCTTACCAGTTCAATTTCTTAATTTGTTTGATCATGTCATATATAATATATAACATGAGTACTCTATTTGTCAACCCAAAAATTATTATAAAGTTCTCGAACAAGAGTTCCCCTTACTCGTATTGCAGGCAAATCCTGTTACTAGCAGTAGTTCTGGTTAGCCCACTTGGTATTGATCGGAATGCTGTGGAATAACTAAGTCACTTGCTTTAGCTGCCGTAAGATATTGTAGGTACTTAAATGATGGCTATTTGGATTAAGGAAGTAGGGTAATGCGCGGACAAAGAAGGCCTAATAAATGGTGAGTCGAATCAGGCGTGGCTGCTGTTCCAAGGCTTTTATGCCGCCGTTCCGCTCATATCTCAGGGGATAAGGGTGCAAAAAACCGAATTTAACAGGGGTGCCTCCCGTTCGGGAACAGGAAAAGAGAGAAGCACTTGCCGTGCTTACTTATCCCAATTAGAATTAGAAAGAAAGGTTAACTATCCGCAAATGCCCTTCGACGAACTTTTATAATAATATATATTATATATATATATATATTATACGATACCGGTCTACGAGTGTTTAGCGTACCTACTTGATAGAGCTACGACCGTCACGGTCAACTTTCTTGTTCTTTTTTCTCTCGCTATGCTTTGCAACTATAAAAAAGGATTGTACGATATTTAGTTCAAAGGGTTTGTTATAATAATTTTCTATCAAACTCTCCATCTATAGAAGCCGAAAATAAAAGTTACAACTTACAAGTATAGAAAAATATCATTAGACTACCGTATTAAGTGATGTCATCCAAGTCATGTAATTGTACTATTTTAAATATGTATCATTTTCCTATTTTCTCTCAACTTCTTCCCCAAAAACTGCCTTACATTTTTTATTAAAAAAAACTGTCTCACATGCAAAACATGTGTGGTATTGCTAGTATATAAGAAATAGAAAGAAAAAAACTTGAAGAGAAAAAATCATTAATTGTGAAAGTGCAGTTTAGAGAGAGTGAAAATAAAATATTACCCGAGAGAAGAAAATGTAGAGGCAAAGGAACTTGATGTAGGTAAAGGCAAGCCTTACTGGTGTGAGAAACCTGTGCCTGAACCACTTCTGCAGTACCTTTTCTCTTTTCTCCAACGACAAACTTGAAAAGTTGTGAACGAAGGGCCATGTCTTACCAAAACAAAGAGAGCCACAAAGCAGTAGGGTTCCCAACTTAGTTCCCAGTCACAAAACCACTTTAACCAATACCACAGCTTCTATCAAGGCCCTTCTTACCAATAGCTGTGCAACCTGCAGCCCACGAATATCTTGAAGTGATGTAATAAATCCAAGAAACATGAAGACCTAATTTGAAGAATACAAGCTTACAGTAATAATTGTTTGTATTTGTCACTTTAGCACCACCTTTTACACATAAATTATTACATAACAGGACTTCAGAGTCATAAGTTTGACAAACGAAATAGTTTATATTAGTGCGGTCAATCCGGAACTACCCTGTAATTTTTTTTTTTTTTTTTTTTTTTTGGTCAAACGATAGATTTTTGTTAAATTAGATGTTAGATTTGCTAACGACAGTGTTTGAACCCACGCCGTCGTGCAAGGGTTCAACACTTTTACACCATTATAGTAAATGACCACTTGCATACCTAACTTGTGATTGTATATTATTCATTTTCATTTAACTTTGTTAAAAAAAAATTATCAACTTATAAAAATAGTAGCTCCGAATCTTTCTTTAGGTCATAAGAGTAAGACTCATAACTATGATCATTCATGATGTAGTCTAAATATCATTTTTTTTCTACGTTAAATTTGATTTGTATAGTCTTAGAATTAAACTTGATCTGTATAGTTTTAGAATCCGTCGAGAATTACTTTTTAACGATTTTCAGTTGAAAATAAAAACTCCGTGGAGAGAGATATACCTCATCGGGGATGGGAGTTTGAGCCGCAGAAGCCTTGTAGAAGGACTGAACACCCTTGTTGGTTGTAGGTTGTTCCACCTAATCAGTTTCATACAAAGGAGGTAATAAAGCCTCACAGATACTTGCCAAAGACTGCATCTCAGCTGAAGAGAATCCATGACTGTATTTTCCATCATCTCCTGCATATCCTCTTCCCCCATTCAACAAAGGATGACACTCCTTTCTCATCTCTGTCTCTCTCTCTCTGTAAATTGAACGGTTGTTTATCGATACACAGCTTGGCTGGCTATTTTTTGTGTTTTAATAATTGCATGTATAGTGAGAGCAGAAGAGAAATTAAAAAAAGAGAAGACGCCCAACCAAAGTTTATATGATTAGAAAGTAGAAACTATATCATGTCTCTCTTTCTCTCTCTGTACTTCTATATACAGGCGCTTTTTCTATTGTCCACTTACGAGATCAGATAAAGTCATGTGGCAAGCGCATACGTGTCATATATGTCGTAGCCATTATTAGACTGTCCCCCCAAGCAAGGGGAAGGCTTTAAATTTCTTAACCAGACTAAAACAAAATTTTCTCCAAGGTTTTTAGTTTATGGAAAATTGTGGGGTTTAAAATCTGGAAATGTTGAAGGAAAACTTGTATGGTAAGGTGGATAGGGACGGCAAGAGAGAGAAAGAGAAGGCATTCAGTGATTGTAAATTGTACACGCTCGTTTATGGTCTTATGCTTTTATTTATATTAATCAGGTGGGTTTTTATTGCCTCACAAATAATAAGATGATAAAAGGATTTGACATCCCAACTCCTATTAAAATCTACTTTCCTAAACAGTATTAGCTACAACAAGTAAAATATTATATACTAAGAGTTAGGATATTACTTACAAGTGAATAAGAATACTATTAAACTATAATACTAAATGACAAAGAGAGTTACTTAATATTTAAACATTAAAAGCATGTGGAGAATGACAAATCTTGACTGCACCAAACTTCGTGATTTGTTTCGTCTTTGATAAAAAAAATGGCATTTAATCTTCTGATTAAAGGACGGTGTTCTAATGTTGGTAAGTTGTTTTCATCTTCATTTTAATCACTTGACACACATATATATAATATTGTAATCGCTCATTGATCAGTATGTGGACAAAGCTCGCCCAAAATATTATTGTACGCATGCAAATTTAAGTGAAAATAAATATTCAGGAACGCATTAAATTTGATATGTGAGAGCTTACGTAGTGTGTACCATGTGTCTTACAAATCATACACATGGCATGTGACTCATCAAAACTGGACGAGTCATCAAGAGAACACGTGTCAATACTTGCCGAAAAGGAATTATTCAATTTAAATTTATATTAAACTAATTAATTAATTAATTTAAATGTAAATAAAATGAAAATGCCAAACTCGGAAGATTGATTTATTTCATTTTTATTTGATTAAATCAAATGTTAACTAATGTAGTCAAATCATAAATCATGAACCAAGACACAAATCAAGTCTTGGTTCTTATGCAGGCAAAGCTTGGAGTATCTATAAATACAAGGCTCCAAAAAAAAAAGAAGGGGTCCAGAAAATCATTCCCACACCCAGACGTTGAAGCTCTGAACCTCCCAAAGTCCCAAATTCTCAAACACTTAGAAGATTCAAAAAACTCTCTGCATTCTTCGCCACACTCCCAAATTTCCAAACGCTTGTCCTCCATTGCCAAGAGCCAAAACCTCGTGGCATCTGTAATAATACAAATATTATTTTGTACACATATTCTTGTTTCATGTGCTACAGAAAATTTGTGTTTACAAATACATGGACAAAGCATGTAAGAATCATAAACCCCAAATCCCTAGCTCACCCGTACAGGTCACCATTGTATGTCTTACTCCAACACAAAAGATCTAATGTTGCAATCTATTTTGAACTTAATTGATCGGTAGCAATGACAATGACACCGGTGCGTTCGCTGGTGTTTTCGACAGTTGCAGACAGTATTATACGATAATGCATGCATGTGTCATTGAAATTAATAAACCCAAGTTTAAAATAAATAAATAAAAATAGATAAATGTTGTAGGCATAATTTATTGAACAATTATGGAGGCCATCGAGAGAGAGGGTGCGGCACATATAGAGATAAGAGAGAGATGTGTAATTGTGAGGTGTGTTCTATTCCACCCATTGTGCCTTTATTTATAGTAGTAGGGAAGGTTAATTCCTTATCCTTTTAGGATTACAACTCTAATAGGATATTAAGTACTAAAGGAAATATTCAAAGACATTCCTAGATACACTAGGGTTTAAACAATCACATTCCTAATCTACTAGGATTGCAACACTTCCCCCTTGAGTGTGTAAATACTCAACTAAATGGCGAATCAGGTTTTTAGCGATGAAGTAACTACAGTTGATGAAGTCGACACAATGAGCGAATGCGAGTCTCAAATCAACGGAATAATGCATAAAAAGGTAAAACTCACAAAACCTCACTATAGTAAAGCCCAAGGTGGGAGAAAACCCATAGACTAAGGACAAAAGTGAGAAGTTGCATTAAGTCAAAATTATACGTCTTATGGTCGCAAGTAGAAGAGTTCACAAGGGTATGATCAGCCCCCAATGGGTGCCTCGTCAAAACCTAGTTAGGTAGCAAAAACCCAATGGGAAAAATGCTCTTAATCATAAGAAAAAAAAGTACATTAAGATTAAGTGAGTATACTTCTGGATACTCCCCCTGAGTTTGGTAGAAATTTTAAATGAGAACTACAAGCATTGCATATGAATACTTAGGCATACCAATTCCTCGAACAAGCTTCTGGAAGGTTGACTTCGGCAGTGACTTCGTATAGAGGTCGGCAAGGTTGTCTAGGATCGGCTTGCATGACTTCAATCTCTTGATGCTTTGCTGATGTTGATGTAGGCGCAATATGTCTTGGCATTGACTTTGTTGGTGTATCATGTCTTGGTCGGGTTGATACATGCAGCATAGTCTTCATGGATCATTGTTGGGACTCAACGATGGATGAAAACAACAAGTACTTCAAATATGCTCAACAAGAACTCCTAACGATGTCTCACGTGTGACGTAGTGAAGTGAGGTGAGTCTTGGAACGATTCAAAGATTTCGCAACTAAGGTCATATTGTGGACCTCCAAGATATTGTGATATCCCTTAATGGTAAAGACATAATCATTCAGGGATTTTGCCTTGTGTGGGTTTGATAAGTAACCAGTGTCAGCATAAAAACAAGGCAAGCATCATTCCGAGGATCAGGGGGGTTGGATCCGCTCGAGATGCGTTGGGATTTGCCTAAAATCATAGTACCTTCAGGGTACTTCTATAATACCAATTCAGTGGTTGTGTGTAGGCACGGTGCTATATCTTTACAAATAGATTAACAGCGAAGGAGATGTCCTGTCTAACGCAATGAGCTAAGTACAATGAAGTGCAAAGTTGAACTTAGATATGGAATTTCAGATTCCATAACCTCTTCAAGGGTTTCATTTACATATAACGTATGAACGAACATAGGTATACTCAAAAGTAACACCTTCAAGGTGTAGTTCGACTGGTAGACCAAAGTACCGTCAGAACAATGCTTCAATTTCAGGTCAAGCCATAAATGAGTTTCCCAAGATCATTCATCTCAAATTCCATCTTAGGTGCGAGGCAGTTTTCTCAAGCTCTTTTGGAGTCTTAGTGAGATTCGCATCAATGACATAAATTGTAACCCTAGCAATTCGGAATAAGACTTCATAGTTTAACACGCAAGGGCATTCATTCATATCCCTGACTAATCAAATAATCACTTAGACGGGTATGCCACATTAGTCAGATTGTTTCAATCCATAAGTGAACACCTCAAACAAGTTAAGAGGGTATTCCATGGTTTGGAACTATTTGAACCAGTCTATGTAATTCTTCGGGAACTTACATGTAAATCTTTGTATCTATATCCCCATGGAGAAAACACTAACCACATTTCATAACGTTGCTATCAATCACATGACGTTTAAGAGAAACCTTGCGCTGTAAAGTGTGCATCATATCACACTATTTCACTCATCTCATTACGCTTCCTTTCCCACTTGTAAAACAACGGGGTTTCCTTGGGCAGTGTAGTAACAATAGGTCCAAAACACACGTTGGTAAGGAATTTTAACCTGGATTGTAATTTCGGTTGTCCAATTAGTTCTACGTTATCACTTAATCAACGGAATACGGTTCGATATCGTCGCTTTTCATTTATGTCGGTAACTACCATATAAGTGAAAATATCATCAATGGTAATCTCATTTCAATTCCATTAACTCATCCAAACTAATATATTGGACCAAGAACTTCAAGTCTTGGGAGTAATCCGAATTAATCTCATGAGATGGAAATGATTTGAGACAACGATTAGTATGGATTCATTATTGTGTCATGTCTTCATCTTCTAGGGAAGTGAATCCTATGAACCGAGTGATCTGTCGTGCTCCAAGCTAAGATAGATTAATTGGCTATCCACTGGTGTACTCGACCGTCTAACAGGGGTTTCCGAATTGTCCAACAGGGGTGGCACACCCTTCGAGGATGTTGACTCGACATCTGTTAAGTATGTCTATCCTTGCAGACATGTTTGCAGCTGGTATATGATTTTGTCGCTTTAGCTAGATCAAAGGAATGCGTATAGAGCAACATTCTGAAAGCTAGAATACATCGCATTTTCTTATCACACTTGTGCGGTACGGGGATCAAGATGAGACATAGTGGGAAACGTCCACAAAAATTCGCTCCGTTCTCCAGGAACGTTGACGTTCTTATCTCCCCCTAACGGCGAGAAGACTATCTCATTGAAGTGACAACTTGCAAATAAGTGGTAAAGAGATCGCATGGGCTCTAAGAAAGCTAGTGTGAAGGAGAATCATAATCGACAAAGATTCACATCTTTCTTTTGAGGACCCATATTGGTACATTGTGGCGGCGCAACTTGGCACAGGGAATGCACACCCAAATGTGTAAATACGAAGCGTCAGGTTTGTACCCAGTAACCAATTGTAACGTCAAATATGTCGGGTGGCAATGGTCCTTAAGGTGAACCAACATAGCTGCGTACAAGATTTCATAGCCCTAGGCAAAGACTGAAAACTTGGTACATTCACCAAGGTCCGGGCGATCATTTAAATTGCGCTTTATGATCACTGTGCGAGGCTATTTGGGGTGAACATGGAAATTCGATGTTCAATTATAAACCCAAAATACATACAATACTTTATCGAAAACTGTCAATATAAACCCTGCATTATCCAGTCTCCTAGACTTCAAGGGATAAGAAGAGTGGTGAACCTTTAAAATCGGTCAAGAGGTTTAGCAGCAATGTGTGTGGACAAACATGTGACCAATTTGTTGATTTATCAACCAAAACCATAAGTATTTATATGGTATGCATTTTGTTTGGATTAGTCCACATATATTCCCTTAAATCCACTATGAAAAGAGAGTCGTTTCGTATCTTTGCGAGGGACGATTTAGAAAATCAATTTCCCTAATAAGCAGGCTTGGCAAAGTGTGCTTGTAGGCACAAGATCCTTACTTCGGGTAAGGAGATGCATTGTAGCATCATAGTTCGACCTAAGTGTCCCAAATGGTCATGCCAAAGTAAGTAAATTGCTCAATCACCAGGCTTCAAGTCAGCCACAGGCTGCGTGTTCCCAGTTGGGAGGTAGCCAATTGGCCCCAAATCAAAGCTTCAGGCTTATTTTTTGAGGTAGTGCAAAGATATTTCACTCTATTTTCTTCTGTGATTTCATTGATGATCATTGTTCTCTCGAATATCCTTAAAAAAACTCAACGACGTTTTTTCGGAACGGATAGAGTATAAGGTCTCTTAAATGGTAATGTAGTACCATTTATACAATGAGGAGCGTGCCAATGCTCTTAATCAAGTTGGATAGACCTGAAGTCATTGCTAGAGATGTGATTTAGGTGTAAAGTTAGTGTGCGTAGTATTGCATTCATCCAGACAACTAACTTTCCCACATTCCTACCCATTCCAGTTTTTGGCCTGGGAAGCAGCTGCTCGGGAAGCCCGAGAAGCTAAGATTGCAGCCCAGTTTTCAGCATAGGACAAGAAGATGGGTATGATCTTACGGGCCTTATAGATATCCGGCCTCCAAATCCCGATGCCAGCACTTGATCTTGCTCCACCTTCGACCTCCCAACCATTTCGCCCAGGCGGTAGCTTGATGCATCAAGCCTAGAAGACTACTTATTGTAGTTTTTTCTTTTATATTCAAACATCTTGTATGTACATTTTTATATATTTTATAATTAAATACTTTTTTCTTGGTTTATTAATTATTGTTTAGAATTTAATTACAACATTTATTAAAAATTAAATAAAAATATTTTTGAAAAGAAAAAATAAGGGTTTGCGCGACGAAGAAGTGACCACCGTGGCGCAACGGTTCGTCGCGCATACCCTTCTGTCATTGCCTTAGCGCGACGGTTGGTGTGCGACGAAGGTTCGTTGGGCTAATTTTTGCGCGACGTTTTTTTATTTTGTATGACGGAGTACTTGCATCGCTCAAAGTGTTTTTTTTGTACTAGTGTATAAGTGAGTTGTTATGACATGTGGCACACATCTAGCCTATTAGCTTTGTTTTAATCTCAGCCTTACATTACAAACTAAGAACAAACACTTCAAAATTGAAAGAAAAAACAAGAAACTTGGATCAAATGCAACTGCAGAAGCTTAAGCACCAACACTTGGGATGATGTAAGTCTCAGTCCACTTACTCGATTAAACTTGAATCAAATGCAACTGCAGAAGCTTAAGCACCAACACTTGGGATGATGTAAGTCTCAGTCCACTTACTCGATTACTCCTCCATTGGTTTTCTTGCTCCATTTTATGGGTTTTTGTATTTAGAGACTGAATAGGGTTTTTCCGTCACTCCATAAGAATACAGTGGGAAAACTGCTATTTTTGTTGCAATGTTGGATGCTTGGTATTGAACTTGGAAATTGGAACTGCTTGTAGTCACCTAATTTTACCGGCGATGTCGGTGTGTGGTCCATATCAGCTTCATTCTGTATCAGCAAACTAACAATGGTGATCATATATTAACACCAACGAGTCTTTTGCATAAGTGCTAGCTAAGCTCCACCTCTCTTGCATATGGCAAATGATATTTACAGCTCTAATGGGTGTTAACGGGTGACCTGTAGGCTTAACGGTTGAGTTTAGGTATTCCGTTAGCTTAACGGGTTAAGTTTAAGTTATCCGTTTACTTAACGGGCCCAACCCCCATAAAACCTTACAGGTCTGACTCTACAGAGGTGCCGTTTCCTGAATTGCATACATTACTTAATTCTCACAGTAAAATTTCTCATGCAGAACTTCAAACCCAAAACTTTGATTTTAAGGTTCATATCGGACCAGCTTTCCCAAGAAATGGTAAGCCCTAATTGTGTTATTTATTCTGTGAAATTAAGATAAACTGTTGGAATCAGATCACTTACTCCAGTTTTCTTTTCCTGTATCTGAGATTAGATCATTATCTTCAGATTCAAACATTTTTGTGGTAAATCCGAAAAGGAAGTGTCTTGAGAAATATTTCATAGACGTACATAAGCAAATCCAAATTAATATGCCAAAATGTACAGCAGAAAAATGTTATTCCATTTGAAAAGTGCTTTTCTTCATTACACTTGGCGCCTCACAATTCATATTCCGAATTGTAATATCAGATGAATAGATGGCAGGATCTCACACATTGATATAAGAAAATGTGGATTCCTTATGCCTTGGCTTTACTTTACCCATATCAGCATTTCGGGGTTTCTATACATGTTAGACCGGATCATCTCAGCCATCAGAATCTGTCTCGCGGAATGGTAAAGGAACTGTCTTCACTGCCCTGTACTTGCCAACATTGTTTAGATGCTCATTCTCTAACCTGTTTGATACAAAAATACAGCAAGTTGAGAAGCTTGTGGTTTTATTTCTGGTGCTTGTAGAGAAGGATACGACTCGGGAGTTATCCTATACATTGGATCAAATATTTTGTTCAAAAACAATTATGCACCTGTAAAAGTTCCAATGCCCTCGCCGGATAACCTCTAACGAAGCTAACAGAAAGTCCAGCAAACGTGACTCAACATCCGGAATTCTGTGAAATCCCATTACTGTTTCTACCCAAGCAACTCTCAAAACCGCATTCAAGGCCTACATAAAATTTACACTAATTGTTTGAGAAATTGAATGTGGTTTATGCATATAAAACTCAGAAAGATTTAAAGAAAAACTTACAACAGAAGCATAGTAGATGTTCTTGTTCTTGAGAACGAGCTCATCTCTTAGCCATGGGTTCTTGGATTTTGGGTTGAAAAGCCCCCAGTCCTTGACAAAATCCCAGTACAACTGGTAGACTGTAGCCATCACAGAGGTGATCACTACTATATAAAACCATAGGTGGCTGTGCGGGTTGTTAGCGTATGTAATCCTTGCTCCGGCTGCCACCATGGCGGAAACATACTTCCCCATGTTAGCCAATTGGTTAACGTCGGATTCATCAACCCATCGTCTTGCACACTAGAAGTTCATTGCATTGATAGGTCACATGTTAGTGGGACTAAAGAATTATGATTTTTCACCGAACAGAAAAATAATTGTAGAATCTGCATTACTTGCATGGCACGCCAGTAGTACGGCAAGAACGAGATAACATAAAGCAGCTCTCTAAATAGCCTTCCACTTCGGCAGGTTTCATATTGGTGTGATCTGAAATTTCCGGCAAGAAAGTAACATGCTGTGGATTCCATGTGTCTCAGCAATGGGATCTACAAGTAGGGAGATATATATTAGGCCATGTAAATTAAAGATGAATTTTAGAGCAATTTGGCCTTAGAAATTTCTTTTTATCACTGCATATTACTATGATTACCTGGCTAGTAAGTTGATCAGCCATAAAAAAATCTACCATCAAAACCTGCATATGTTTCAATTTAAAGAGAAAAAAAGAAGATTAGAGCTTCTTTGTGCTAACTGATTTCAAAATATTGTTAACAAATAATAATTGATGGGATAATGAGAAAAGAAGTAAATGTACCTTATAAAGTGGGGAACAGACTATGTTACGAATTACTTTGATGAAGCTGTAACGAGTTGGTCGATAGAAGATGTCAAACGGGCACACGAGCAGTGCAATGGAAAACTGGAACATTGAGTTGAGGATTAGCAACAATGCTTCATGATATGTGGCTCAATTTTCTTAGTTACTTTCTTTTAAGCTTGAATAATGAATATTATGTTTTATATAAGTTGTCCAAGTCCAAGCTATCTGCCTAACAAGACCTTGACGAAAGCAATGGAACTAACCAGAAGGAAAAGTCCAGGAATGCCATCAACATGGCTAGGTAAGAAGTTGTTTGCCCTTAATATAAGGTGCACAACCATGGCAGCAACCACTGCTGTCATGAAGGTTGTGCATATGAGGAAGGCGTCACGATACTTTAGGGCAGTGCTTGGTTGGAATTCAAATATGAAGTTGTAATTGATTCTTGTACTCTTCCACATGAATAGGTTGCATCCATACATAAACAAGTGCAGGCTGAGTAATGCAAAAACGCTGCACAAATTGACACCCTTCAGAGTTAGCACACTGATAAATGTTTCATTCATCATAAGTTTTGGGGGTGGATTGAAATGCAGACAAAGAAAATTCATAGCCACAGCCCCATCGTCACTTTGCAAACCAACAAAGGATTGGGAACTGATTAGAGGTTTCGAACCCAAGACCTCATACACCTAAAGCTCTAATGCCTTACTAGAATACCACAGAACCCCGAAAGTTTAAACTGTTAGAGAATGAGCTAGTAAGCTAACAACGTCTCTGTAGTTTTCTTTTAGCCAAGTTTGTTTCCACTAAAATGTATAAATCAACAAATTCTGCGTAGTTAAGCTTAAAAACTTCATTAACTAGCCTTTAACGAGATGTTAAGGATATATTTCACTTAAATTAATGTATTCAAGTGACTGACAATGCATATTTCATCGCCACGATACTGATAAAGTTATGGCTAGATTTATACAAGAAAGGCTTGGCTATTCATTTTACTTAGTAACTGATTCACGTAACTTCGTGCTTATGATCAGAACCGCTCGTATTGTAAATCACTCAGTAAAGATCATATTTACAAAGAGTCAATTAAAACTAAGGTTGTATAGTCAATCAATTATAGAAAGTAGATAGATGTTTCATAATTCATTTACTGAATCCTTTTTCTGTTTTAGTACAGTTCTATGACTAAACGATCTCATATTTAATTGATTGTTTTGTAGAGATGATCTTTACATAGTGAATTTATAATATGAACGATTCTAATTATAAACATGAAGTTCCTTGAATCGGCTACGTATAGGGATGGGCAACGGTTATGGCGGGCAGGTAACTGCGATTATTTACCCATAACCGTTTAATTAAGCTTTTACCCACATAACCGTTTACCCGTTGGGTATTTATATAAACGGGTATACCCATACACATAACCGTTTATAAACGGTTAACCATACCCATAACCGCATACCCATTTACCCATAACCGCTTACCGGTTTATTTTTTTTTTCTTTACCCGTCTACGTATTTCTTTAACAACTTGAAAATTAAAAAGAAATTTGTCATAATTTTCATTTTTCTAACTATTAAATACCGTTATAAGTACATTAAACATATATTTTTATATTAACGGAAATATTATTTATGAATATATGCGATGTCTCCCAATTATTTGATGGTCAATCTATTACAAAAATCATGCATGGTTGTAGGTTAATTAATATTCTTGTATACATACATCTATATATATATATATATTTAAAAGTAGGCATCAATCTGCTAATAGGCTAATTTGATAAATGTTCATCGATCCAAGCCATTTAATCGATTTCTAATTTTGGGGTCAAATATTTATTGAAAATTCGAGGCCAATTAAATATATATATATATATATATATATATATATATATATATATGCATCATCTAATAATAACATGTTTCTAAATGCTCAAGGTAGTCATTATCTTGAATTGGTCAAAACTCCAAAAGACTCCAAAACAAAACTGTCGAACACTAATGTTTTAGCATATTTAATCACATATATTAAATATTAGCCCGTTCTATCAAGTATATTCTTCTCTCAAGTGAGGCATATATATATATATATATATATATGTATGTATTATGGCCCTTTATAACCAAATATATCTCTGGATACTAAACCTAGTTAGAAACTAATTTTTATTTTATTTTTTAGTTTTACATATATTAAAATAAACGGTTAAATGGGTACCCATTTATAATCGTGCGTAACACCTATAACCGCCCATTTAAATTTCATGGGTAAACGGTTCTACCCATAACCATTTATTTATCTAAATGGTTACCCATAATCGTAACCGTCAAATTTAAATGGACGGATAAACGCAGTTACCCATAACCAATGGATATTTGCCCATCCCTAGCTACGTAGTGAATTGAGGAGAAATCCCTCCTCTCATTGAGGAGCCAAGTTAATTTCGATATTACAAGTGAGCCTAGCTGATCTGTTAGTGATATTGTCCACAATATGGTTCGCAATAGTCCAAATGGTTTACTTTGAGATAGGTTGTAATAGAAACTATATATTGCTATTCTATGATATAATTATTGGGATCAAAGCTACATAGTACAACGGTTAGTAATATTTTTTTTTTATCAATTTTAAATGAAAGGTTGTATGTTCTAATCTTATAGATAGCAAATTGATACCAATTTATATCTTGACTTCTAAGTATAAATATATCGTTGTATAAAAAAAAAAAATTGAGGATAAAGAGTGCACCTGAAAACAGGGTAGACAGTTTCCATGTAATCCCTTTCTGTATTAGGAGAGAATATACCAGACAAGTGCGCTAAGATTGCATACACACAAAACAATGATACAAAACAACCTGTAAACAAACCTGCAACAACATAACCAAAAAAGATTAAACTTTATTAAAAGAGGGAGACCACAATCAGACCAAACAACTAAACTCATACAACTTTGTGGGGCCCCAAGAAACTTTGTGATCACCATTCATTCAATTATATATTGAGCAATCCCACTATCAGGATTAGTGGCAAGCAAAGCTTTATACGATACAATGGAATGAGGTTCATGTTGGCCCCAAGACTAATCATGCATTATATTGCATTACTTACATGGTTAAATAGTCATTGGACTAGCAGCTCTTATTATTTATTTGTCACTAGATATAGTGGATTATGAAAGACAGTTTAACAAAAAATGAAATGATGATTTATATACACACGTACATAAATATTAGAGAGAGAGAGAGAGATTACCAACAAAAAATGTGACCATATGAGAATCCTTGTTTTGTTGTGGCCTCAAAAACTTCATTGCCTTTTTCTTGTCATTACTGGCGAAGTGCTTTGTGAATAGGGACTCCACTTCGTCCATTAGTCTCACGACCTTTTCAAACCATATATAATAATGCACACAATCCCCATCAGAAAACCATTAAAACCCATTCTCCTAAACTAGTTAAAAGAACAAAAACAATAGGATTTAGAAATCTACGTATCATATTGCGGAGAAAATTTTCTTAGCTAGATTAGGGTTGCAGCTAGGGTATTTGACTGGTTACCTTATCAGAACTAATGAAATGTGATCTCTTCACTGCTTTCAAATAACTTGCTGATGCTTGCTGGTTTGATACCTATACATGAAAAAGTTTAGTTGCTCCAAGTTATAACTTACAAGTGTGCGAAGGAAGTTGTAATATCCAAAAATTATCATGTCTCATAAAGCTGAGATTTTTTATTTGCTAATTAGATGAGGGTGAAAAATGGTAGAATATCAATAATATCTTACCTTGTCGAATTTCTTTAGGATTTTTGTAAAAGCTAACATATTCAGTGTGCTGCAAAAATTGCAAATTTGATTAGATAGTTAATCGACTACTTAAAGAAAACATATTCCAAAGGTACAATCATTAATTAAGCTAAGTGATGCGTAGATGCAGTGTTGCACTTGCACTGCATAAGTAGCTTTCACTATTAAGACAGTGTTTGATTCCTTCCACTTCTCTATTTTAGAAAGAGCATTATTCATTACTAAATGGTATCACCACCTTGATAATTTTCATATCCATGTGTTATCACCCTATGCCTACATCAGCAGCATCATAAAAACAGTCATTTGTTATATAACTTTCAGAAAACTGTTGCTAATGCTTTGCTACTGGAAGATATTTACTCATATGCTTATAAGTAAAGTGATGGATTCTGCAAAGGTGTCATCTGCGCGTGCTTAAACATGTATATAAACCGAATATTATACGTACTTTCAAAATACAAATGACAGAATATGTGGTCCAAATTAATGAGGACGTCATTCACTTCCAACAAACTAGATTTAAGCCACATTTACTGATCATCTTGCTGACTATTCCTTTAATCGACACGACACCCATCTTATTACACGGTTTATTTCTCTTGTTGTTAACAGAATCAGAAAATATACCCCAAACGTCTTAAGCTATTGGTTTGATTGCTTTTAACTGAGTCTGAAAAAGTAAATTTAGCTCAATCACACCAACTTCACTATGTAGCTTTTTTATCCCTAGCTGGTAAATCAAAGTAATTATATTAAAAGAAAGAGAGAGAACCTGTAAGTTTTAAGCAAACCAAGGCCTCTATAGAGCTCCACAAATGCCCCTCTAATCATCTTTTCAGCACACTGTATCTTCCTTCGATTGATGAACTCTCCAGGGCCTTCCTTTTTAGGATTGTTCACTAAATCTTCCCAAAGCATTGAAGTAACAGCTGTGATAGTCCTTGTTGGTGTTGTGTTTGGAATATCAATCCTCATGGCCATTTTAGGTTTGCCCTTCATGGTCTTACCCCTAGTTGCCGTGTTAATGAAGTTAACTCCATTTTTTTCTAATGCTGCAATTGCTTCACTAGTTTGTGTTTCTGTAGGAATAGTTTTCGATTCCGCCAAGCTCTCTGCATAAAGGTCTATTGCTAGTAATTAATGCATGCCAGCACAATTTTGATTTTGATTTTTCGAAAAATTCTTTACAATCCAATTCTTTTCTCAAACTCTCTCACGTCAAATAGGAGGCAAGGATTCTGTTACCTTTTGGTTACGTTTCGCATGTTTGCCCTATGCACATTCTTGTTCGTTCTTTATAAATTTTGATTTGATTAAAAAGGGACTGTTACCTAAATCTTATGTTAATTCGTATAAAATTAGTTTATAGTGGAACATGGAAAATATTTGAGACACAACAGAAAGGGTAAATTTTGAAAGATTTTCTCTATGCCGTTCTCAAATAGGAGAAAAGTTGCTGATACTAGCGTTAAGGATTTGGATTTGTCCAGAATTTATCTTTTTCTAGCTGTGATAGAGGATATTAGATAATTGCACTAACGATTAGACTTGCGACTTGAAAGCCAAAGTGCCATAAAGACCACGAACATTCCCATACGTTTAGTATACCATACAAAGTGGTTTATTTGCACATGTATATGCATTAAACCTACAAAGTTGACAAATTAGCACTTGCAAACGTGAAAGAGGATTGAGAATGCAAGCAATACTTGCAATTAGAGAAATGTGACCTCATATAGCACTACTAGAAAGTTGGGTATAGGACATGATTTTGTGGCGGCAGTTTTCCTCGTTAACAGTGACTTCATATAAAGAAAAAAATGATTTTGGGATTAAAGAAAGCCCTAATTTTCTTTTACTAAGCCACAAACTGAAGACTGAAATTAATTACTAGGGCACTGGCTTAAAGAAGCCATAACACCCTGAAGAGTGGTGACGGAATTAATTTTGGTTTGATTGAAATTGTAAAACGACCCAAGTTTTTTCCCTTTCTGGGCATATTATTAGTTGGTCCACGGCCTTGTCATAATCTAAAAAGCAACATTAAATGGTTTATTTTCTGTATTAGTCTTATTTTGCAAACCTATCATGTGGTCCATGGCCTCGAAATTTCCATATGTTTCCACTAACCTATCATGTGGAAGTACATGTAAGCAAAACTCTTAATAAGGCCGGGAGTATAATATCAGCACAGAAAACGTAAGCAGATGCCCTATTTCGAAACAAGAGGCTTACCGGTACTGAAGTCGGAGTTCCGAGGAGAAGAAGACCATGAGCTGGGAACACTCGGCATGTTCGATTTTGTTCCAGAATTCTTCCACCGCCGGTCATTGAGAATTTGCTTGAGGTCCAGCAGAATCTGTAGCTGTTTGTTCAAAATCTCTCCTCTCTCAAGAAACTCAGTCTCTTTGGTCTTGTAAAATTGGTTCACTTTATTAAGTTCTTCATCTAGTGCCTCAAAAAACACCCTGACCTACATGAACACCAACCCAGTACATTAAATATTTCCCTAATTAAAAGGTTTCTATAAGTAAAATATTAACTAAGGTTAGTCACCCTAATTACTGTGGATTGGTTAATTATTTAGTTGTAAAATTTGTACCAATATTTTTTTTAGGGAAAATTTGAAATAGGTCCAATTTTATAGATTACCTTTTGAAATAGGTCCAATTTTTAGTTACTTTGGACCCATATCAAAAAACCCCTATTTTTTATTACCTCATCCTCCGAAGAAAACAACTGAGCGAGCTCGGTCTCGAAAATTTCTTCCTCCTCACCATCCTCCATGATTTTACTCTTCACCTGTGCAACAGAAAAAGGATCCATATTAATTTGTGGGACCTCTGTCATTGTTTTTAGTGTCCTTTTCATGGTGGTTTTGGATTTACTATCTCATGGTCACGATGGTTTCGTGATATGAGTATGTCTACTACTACAACCGTTCCATAATTTGCTTTCGTGTGAAAGATCGAAACCCTCAAAAAAGTGTGTAACCAGACCAAAAGGGCACAATACTTGCAGGACTCTGTTCCGGCTACTTTATTGACGTTCGTTTTTAACAAATTTTAATGTACGTTCACGGAAAAGCAAAAGAGCATGTATTTGATGTGAAAAAGATTACAGAAGCCGCTATAAGTCATCCCCGATCCCGGCAGCCCAATAGCAAATGTTCAGTGGAAAAAACCTCTTTTTATGAAGAGAAATTATTGTTTGGTACTATATATCAATTTGCAGAATATTGTCTTATTATTTAAAAATATCGATGACATATTGTTGTTTTTTCTTTTTTCTGCATTAAGAAAAAGCTTTTGGTGTTAGTTTCGTGAGAAAAATGATAAACACACGCTCTTTTTAACCTCTGTCCTTTTACACACTTATTTAACCCTAATCGTTGATTTATTCAATTCAATGGTTAATAAAAAGTTAAGTGTGAGAAGTTGAAAATGGGAGTAAAAGGGTCTTTGAAAAATGGCTAGGTAGCTAGATATATCCGCCACACAAGTTGAAGTGCAATGTTTGCGCCATGCACCCATTCACGGCACCAGCAATAAAGCAAAGCTTTGGTGCTTCTGTCAATAAAGTGGATGTTATGGCTGATAGAGTACTAAATGAACGTAACTTTTACACACACGTAGAGAGAGAGAGAGAGAGAGAGAGAGAGAGAGACTGAAGAATATTTGAAGCAGAGGTATCGGAGTATCAGTTTAGGAATCAACATCCAGGAAGCACAGTCCAAAACCTTTTGCCTGAAAATGACGTGATCACTTGAGTATTTTACAGGTCTGAACACAACCCACCAAAAAAATGACACAATCCAAAATACACCACTTTATTTATATTGGGGAAATAACTAATGAAAAGAAGGGAGGAAAGAAAGAAAGTTAGGTTAACCGAGTGTTGGGAAAATATTCTCGGTTCCTTTTAGATTTGTAAACTTGTTAACAATTTCCAGAAACTGGCCTTAAAATCCAAAGTAAGCAAAACCCTTCCTAGCAACCACCTATAAACCTCAAAAAAAAAAAAAAAGCTCATTGAAAATTAATAAGCTAATACATATATAACTATTGACATGTTCTCTATGTGTGCATTAATTGATTACCTGAATTATCTCCGTTTTGTTATCGTAATTGAACAACTTGTCACTAATTTTTTTAGTGAAAAAGTGAACTGGATCGAAAATGGAGACACCGAAATCTCCAGCTGCGTCTGGGGGTTGTTTGGGGACTCTTGAAAGCTTGATCTTCTTTACTTGTTTCTTGAGCAGCCAGTAGTTGACGAAAGCATCCTTCCATTCTGGTATAAGCTGTGCTTCAAGCTCCTTTGAGAACTTCACCATTTTTGTTGTGTGTGTGTGAAGGAAGAGGAGGAGAAGAGAGGAGCTTATTAAGAAGTATTAGAGGGAAATGAAAGAGGTTTATATAGAGAGGCAGGAGAGAGAGAGAGAAAGAGAGAGAGAGAGAGAGAGAGAGAGAGAGAGTAGTAAGAATTGAATGATTTGATTTTGGGACAAAAATTTTATCCAATAAAAGACAAATTTAAATGAATCAAGTATAGGTATATTGCCATTGGCCGGAAATAAAAAACAAAGATATATTGGTTAAATTCTCACATTAGTACCTAACACACAATTCACTGGCAGTTTGTATATAAAGTTATAAACACAGTTACTGCTCTCGTTTTATTAGTTACATATGAAAAGACATTCATTTTCTTTCAAATTTAAAAATGTAGAGAGCCACTTAGTACTATTGTCTAGTGGTATTCCTCTTCATTTGTAAGTGGGTTTTAGGTTCGATTCTCGTCAAAGGCGAATTTGAACAACATTATTACTAGTCTATTATAAGGCTAAGTCCACCCCCTTAATATCGTTTATTTAAAAAAAAAGAAAATGTAGAGACTTGTAGCTGCTGTAACAAAATGAGAGTCCATCTTGTGCTTAAGGTTGTGTGTTCAAGTCTACCTTCTACAAGAGAGTTTCCTTGCACTTAAGGTTCTGTGTTCAAGGCGCTTTCAATAAGAGTTCCCTTCTGCACTAAAATTTTTGTGTTCAACATTTATAATATTGCTTGTTTTAAAAATAAAAAAAAAATCAAAAACTGCTTAAACCCTAAACCCTTAATATTAATGTCTTCGACTGTGACTTTTACTACCCGGCCGTTAAGGATGTGGTCTTTCCAACTAGTTTTAAGATATAGGGCGTGCTTAATTAACCTTAACATGTGTTAACGCAGGGTCCTTTCGATCCTTGAAAATAATACAAGTCTGAAAAAGGCCCAGAGAAGGCCCAAGGAAGGAACAAAAGACCGGGACAAGGGGCCCATAAACAAGCCCAATAGAACTAGAGGAAGCAGCTCTGAGCACTATACACAACCACTTGATAGTTTGTTTGACTATTAGCAAGGACAATCACCTTCTCATAAAGTACTTTCCGACCATTTAAAGCAAATAGGCAAACTGACAACATTATAGCATGGAGACCTGAGGACAGCCTACCTAAACACAAACTCTAAGCCACATGTTGGCCATCAGCAAGGGCAGCAGCCTATGAAGAGACATAAAGGTTGTCAGACCAAGCGCTTGGGCGTGGGTCTCCTTAAACCCATGGTTGAGCAAGGCACTCGGTATGTGTTGGCCTAGGAAAACATGCAGTCAACTTTGAACAAATTTCACTTCATCTCCAGGTGTCGACCAAACAACAAAAGAGTAGCGACCAAGTCTTGTCAACACATTTGGTTTACTTAATGCTCAACGGTGAGGTACTTGAGAGCCAAGGACTTTTAGGGCTACTTGAAGACCTATAAAAGGGGGACTAGTACCTCTTGTAACTAAATGGTCGGAGACACAAGAGAAGAGAGATTAGACTAATACCAAGTGCCTCTTGTAACTCATGTACAATATATATGAGCACTACAGTTACGTAACCTAGCTTTTAAAGGTGAACCACTTATATCTTGTTGTCTTTTACTTGAAGTGTTGATCCCGAGCACATCAAGCATCAAGGGCCGACCACACTGGTCTTTGTTAACCCGCCAATTTTGAGCATTATCAGCATGAAGTTATAACAAATATATCACTTACTTAACCTTCATACAATCAATCATTTATATATCATATTTAGTTACAAACACACGCTACAAGACTTGTCGTTCCAACAATAGTGTCTAACTTTTTTTTTTATCACATACCATTGAATTAAATGATTGTGGCCCCATAGGGTGAAGTTTTTTTTTTTTTTTTTTTTTTGGTAAAGATAAAAAATCTTTGTCATATGCAGCCTGTTCAACTCATTAGGATCTTGGGTTTTAATTGAGATAATTGCTCAATAAAACTACAAACAATATGTGCTTGGGTAGTTATTTATACACCTATTTTTTCTTCTTACACATTATTCTTAGTTTTCGGCCACCAGATCGATTGAATTGAAGAAGATCAATGGCAAAAAATTAAGTGTGGGAGGTAAAAATTGGTGTATGAATAATAGTATCTTGTGTGCCTTTTGTTGTAGTCATATTTAGAATAGGAATGTGATTGTGTAAATCCTATTTTACTAACTTAATACCCAAGAAAGCTCATTTGACAACTCTCAAGCCCATCCAACTTGATTGAAGGATACGGAAATGCCCGTATCATGTTGTCCAATGGTACTATCTTAAACATTAAGGAGGCACTCTATTCTCCATGTGTCGGAAGAACTTGCTAAGTTTTAGAGATATTCGAGATAATCAATATCATATTGAAACCACTAAAGATAATGGTTCTGAATTTCTTTATATCACTTTGTACAAATATGGCCAGAAGCGTATTCACAAGAAGTTGGAACGTCTCCTGAGTGGGTTGTACATCACAACCATTTGTGGTATAAAAGCCCACAATGTGGCCGACCCTATGCCTAAGTTCTAGGACACTTTGTTGTTTTGGCATAACTGTTTGGGACATCCTGGACGTGACATGATGTGCCATATCCTCAAATCTTCATATGGGCATCGGTTACCTCCCTACGTTGGACGCCCACCATGCAAAACGTGTTCTTTAAGGAAGTTGAATACTCAACCCTCACATACAAAGATCATTCATGACCCCCCCTAAGTTTCTTCAGAGGATTCAAGGGGATATTTGTGGACCTATCCAACCAAAATGCGGACCATTTAAATATTTTATGGTGTTAGTTAATTGATCGACATAATGGTCACATGTTTGCCAGTTGTCCGCACGCAATGCTGCATGTGCTAAACTCCTAGCACAAATCATTAAGCTAAGGGGCTCGCCACCCTGATTATCCGATTAAGTAGATTTGACTGGATAAGGCTGGAGAGTTTACGTCATAGACTTTTGACGATTATTGCATGTCAGTGCTTTTTGACGATTATTGCATGTCAGTAAGGATTGATGTGGAACATCATGTACCCTATGTTCACACCCAAAATGGCCTGGTAGAAGCTTGCATAAAGCGCATTCAATTGATAGCTCGGACATTGGTTATGAGAACCAAACTGCTGTTATCTACCTGGGGCTATGCAATATTGCACGCAGCTATGTTGGTCCGCCTAAGACCCACCACTACCCAACCATATTCACCGTTACAGTTGGTCACTGGATACAAGCCTGACGTCTCACATTTACGGTTGTTTGGGTGCACCATTTATGTGCCAATAACTCCACCACAACGTACCAAAATGGGTCCTCAAAGAAAAATGGGAATATATGTCAGTTATGATTCGCCATAAATTGTTCGCTATTTAGAACCCTTGACAGCAGATCTCTTTACCCATGTTTTACGAATTGTCACTTTGATAAGACAGTCTTCCAGTCGTTAAAGGGAGATAAGCATGCTAACTTTCCTATAGAACGCTGCGAATTGTCGTGGTATGCTCTCATTATGTCTCATTTAGATCCCCACACTGCCCGGTCTGAAACTGAGGTGCGACGAATTATAGATCTTCAGAGCATTGCTCAAACAATGCCAGATGCTTTTAATGATCTAACAAAGGTAACAAGATCACATATACCCGCTGCAAACGTACCTGCAAAGATAGATGTACCCCGCGTATGTCAACAACCTACTTGGAAAGGCTGGACCGTCCCTAAAGATGGGGAGGCTGCATCTTCCACGCAGCAAGGTACATTGGCGGCTAGCCAATCATCTGCTCTGACCTTGAAGCGTGGCAAACCCCTTGGTTCAAAGGATTCACAACCCCATAAGAGGAAAATGGCACCAACTAGTGACCCTAGTTTGAATCCGACCATCTCTCACTCAGCTGTTCCAACGCATACTGTTATTCTAGATTACAGTGATGTTTTAGACGAAACATGTCGACATCCCGAGAATTGTGAGATTTTGGTCCACTACGCAAAATTGGATAAGGTTTGGAATAGGAATGAGATGATCGTCAACGATGAATTTGCATACTCAGTAGCTACTAACATCATGCTTAGTGATGATATTAAACTGCGTTCTATCGATGAATGCTGACGTAGAACCGATTAGTCAAACTAGAAACAAGCAATACCGATGTAAACCCACTTGTAGCCAACGGGCTTCATGCTCGCGAAACGTAAAGTGTTTAGACCTATCGTTTCTACACCACCACGTGTGAAGCCTGTTGGCTACAAGTGTTTTCGTGAGGAAGTGTAATAAGAAGAATGAAATAGTGCAATACAAAGCACGCCTCATAGCGTAAGGCTTCTCTCAGCGCCCTAGGATTGATTACAAGAAGACGTATTCCCTCGTAATGGACGTTATAATGTTCCACAACCTAATCAGTTTGGTAGTTTCCGAAAAACTGAATATGCAGCTTATGGACGTGGTAATGATGTGACATATTCTAACACTCAAATTAAAACCCTATGATTGTAGTATATGAAAGTAGGGATCGTTTTAGGCCGGGGATTAGAAGGGATGCTAATCTACTCAAATTAAACTCTAAAACACTAAACTAGACTCAATAACAGAAAACTAGACTCTAACAACTCAAAGCAAGCTAAATAGACTCAAAACACACAAACTAAGTTAAATTGACTCAAAACAGGTACTAGAAAGTGATTTGGACGAAAATTAAACTAAAGGGACTCAAAATACTAAATAGGGACAAATTTTGACGAATTTAAACTAAACTAACACAAATAAGAACTTAAAGGGGTATTTGGACGAATTTTAAACTTAAAACAAACAAACTTGTAGAACTAAGTAAAAGGGTACGAATTTGGGTGAATGAATGGGTGAATGGCTAGCTAGAGGGTCTTTCTCCACACATGATACACTTGCATACAAATTGATTTGCATTTGCTTTTCCAATAAACCATGAACCTCAACGCCCCATATTAACCGTGAACAGCACTAATTAACCCTCAGATTTTCCTTAGGTCATTGAATTGGATGGGATGCGCATCGGCAACCAAATTATTCTTCAATAGTTCCCTACATGAACAACATAATAGAGATACAATCAAAGATCATTAAGCTTTGTGAACATCATAAGCATTGACAAGGCATTTGTAACTATGAACAGCATGATACTCCTGCCAGGAATTTACTTAACACGATTGTGACTAGCAACCTCCACTACTTATGAATATAAGTTCATAACTATTATGTGAAACTCCCTTATATTCTAGCATCAAATTCATGCATGCAAACTAAGAAGACCCTCTTAATCAACACACAAGAATAAGTTCTTAATCAAATAGTTAAGTAAATTGCATTCACAATTTATGAAATCACAACTGGAAGTAATCAATTCATATTACAAATATAATCATGGTTTCAAAGTCTCCTCTAGCCAAAATGAATTTAGTTCCTCATGTTCGCAAAACAATGATAATTAAATTCAAACATTGAAAACAAAGAATAGAATACACCTAGAAACACTCCAACAATCCAACGTCTTGAATGGAAAGCATGGCTCCAGGTGGCTCCTCATTCCTTCCTTGCTATGGCACAATGGGGATTTTTTGAATTTAGGCTCTTGAGGTGTGGTGATCTGATGGTAGAGGGTGGTGATTTGATTTGTGCGGCATAATGAGGTATTTATAGGCTAGGGTTCACACAATTTATGAAGGGAAAAGGATTGCACAATTCTAGGGGAAAAGGACTAGGGTTACACGGCAAAGACCAAGGGGGAAAGGGATTCAAAACCTACATCAAGGAAATAGGCCTTCTAGAAAGGGTATTGTGGCAAATTTCTAGAAGGAAAAGGGATGAAATATGTGGCACAACTTAGGGCATGAAAATAGGGCTTCTAGAACCTGATATTTAGGTGATTTAATGTGAAAATGAGTCCTCTTTGCAGCTAGAATTAAGGTGGAATAAGATTAGGTTAGGATAAAATAAGATAAGATTGGATAAGGTTTGGATAAGATAAGGTTGTTTAGATAATGTTCCTTCTTTGTAGCTGATTCCTTATCTTCAATGCTTCCAAATTTGTTTCTCCAGATATTAAGCACATTCCTAGCCTCTCTTGATCTTCAAATTCATCCATCCACCTTACTTCATGCATGTGCAATCCATTTCAAGCCCAAAACTGCTCTAAAATGCTCCATATTGTACTTTCTTGCCAACTTGTCAATTGAACCTGAAAACACACGAAAATAGCTTAAATCACTATAATAAATAGAAATTAACTTACTAAATGCAAAGAAACAAGCTGACAAAGTCGCATAAATATGCTCCTATCAGGTAACCGCATATCTCTATGGGGATCTAGATACAGAAATATACATGAAAGTTCCAGAAGGACTTCCATTGACTGGTTCAAATAGTTCTAGACCATGGAACACTCTCTTAATTAGGTTAAGGTCACTTTATGAATTGAAACAAGTCGGGCGGATGTGGTATAACCGCCTGAGTGAATATTTGACAAGGGTTATGTGAACAACAAATTATGCCCATGCATGTTCATAAAGAAGTCACATTCCGGATTTGCAATCGTTGCAGTTTATGTTGACGACATGAACCTCATTGGAACTCCTGCAGAGCTTGAGGAAATTGTTGCACACTTGAAATCAGAAATTGAGATAAAGGATCTTAGGAAAACTCGATACTGTCTTGACCTGGAGATCAAGCATTGTTCGGATGGAATCCTAGTACATCAATCGAACTACACCCAGAAGGTGTTGTGACGTCTTAATAAGGATAAAGCGAAGCCTTTGAGTACACCTATGGTCGTTCGGACTCTAGATGCTAAACGAGATCCCTTCCATCCAAATGATGATAAGGAAGAGATTTTGGAACCCAAAGTTCCTTACCTAAGTCCAATTGGGGCTTTATTGTACTTGGCTCAGTGTACTAAACCTGACATATCCTTCGTTGTTAATCTTTTGGCAAGATACAACAATGCGCCCACACGTAGGCACCGGAATGGTGTTAAAGATATTTTCTGCTACTTTAAGGGTACTACAGACTTGGGCTTGTTTTATACCCGCAAATCTTTGAGTGTTGCTGCCCCCTATGGTCCTCGAATTGATTCTTGCCTTATTGGTTATGCAGATGCTGGATATTTGTCTGACCCATATAGGGCACGTTCTCAAACAGGTTATGTATTTACCGTTGGAGACACCGCTATATCTTGGCAGTCTACCAAGCAAATGCTAGTTGTGACTTCTTTGAACCATGCTAAGATTCTCGCCCTGCATGAAGCATTGCATGAGTGCTTTTGGCTGAGAGCAGTTATGGAATATATTGGAAGCACTAGTGGTCTTACATCAGTCGTTGACCTTCTTACGACGATCTTTGAAAACAATGCAGCATGTATCGAGTAGTTAAAGAAGGAATACATCAATGGAGACAGCACCAAGCACATAACGCCGAAGTTTTTTTACTCACATCAGCAGCAACATCAGAACATTGAAATTAAGCAAATCCGTTCCCAGGACAACCTGGCCGATCTCTTCACCAAGTCATTGCCCAAGTCTACCTTTCAGAAGCTCGTCCAAGGAATCGGTATGCGTAAATTATCTGAGTTGAATCGCCTGTAGTTCTTTTATTTAAAAGTTATGTCAAACTCAGAGGGAATATCTTGAAGCATACTCACTTGATCTTAATGTACTCTTTTTCCTACGATTAGGAGCATTTTTCCAATTGGGTTTTTGCTACTTAACGAGGTTTTGATGAGGCACCTATCTTGGGATGATCATACTCCGTTGAGTTCACTACCTTCGTCTTGTTTGACGTTTGTTTTAGACATTATGCATACTTCTCACTTTTCTCCTTAGTCTATGGGTTTTCCCCATTCCCTTGGGTTTTACTGTAATGAGGTTTTGTGAGTTTTACTACAATGCATACTTTTCTTAAATTTGAGACTCGCGTTCACCCGTTGTGTCGATGACTTCATCAACTATTCTACCTTCTCTGTTGTAGATTTGATGCGATGGTTCGTTGAGTATTTACATACTTAAGGGGGAATGTTGCAGTCATATTTAGAATAGGAATGTGATTGCGTAAATCCTAGTAGATATAGGAATGTATCTTATATTCCTATTAGGAGTTGATTACCTATTAAGAGTTGTAATCCTAAAGAGAAAAGGTTTTTGCCTATCCTACTACTATAAATAAAGACACAATGGGGTGACTCAAACACACCGCACAATTAAATCACTCTCTCTTCTCTCTAATTGCCGCCGGCCCCCTCTCTCTCTAATCTCCTAAATTAGTTCAATCAAATAGGCCTACAACACCTTTAAAGTATTTCCACCCATTTTGGTGGATTTGGTTCTAAGAGTACACTTGTGGAAATTATTATTCGTAATAATTTATGTCACATCCTGACCCGAGCCCCCACCACATCCCGGGCTCGACTCTACCGTAACACGATATTGCCCGCTTTGGGCCCCGACCACGCCCTCACGGTTTTGTTTCCGGGAACTCCAAAGCTAAGCGAGTTTGCGCAAGAGCAATCCCAGGATGGGTGACCCACTAGGAAGTTCTCGTGAGATAACACATGAGTCGAAGTTGTCTAATGCAACCTATACAACTCATAGGCAACTTGTATGACTCATAAATCAATCTATGATATCACATGAGTTGGAGTTGTCTAATGTAACCTATACAACTCATAGGCAACTTGTATGACTTATAAATCAATCTATGATAACACATGAGTTGGAGTTGTCTAATGCAACCTATACGACTTATAGATTGATGAGCACCTGATTTTTTTATATATACTGTTGCCGATATGTAGTCATTTGGAATATTCCTGGATTTACTATTGATTTACATTTGATTTCATACTTATACGTGGTATGATTTCCTGGAAACTATATAGGTATTACAGCGAGGGATTATAACATTTAGAAGGTCTTTTTTAAAGCGTTATTTTCAGGCCCACTCACTCTTGTTTTTTTATGCCTCCAGGTTTTAGTAGCAGAGTTTTCGTATCGACGAGGATTCGTGGTAAATCTTGTATTGGAGATTACCTTCGATGGTATAATTTTCAATCCACTCTACTATACTTTACTTATGTTCTGACGTCACGTGTGAAATGGGTTCATTTTCGCTCACATCGCACTCTCGTATTTAGGCACTTTTAGGTTTAAATTTATTCACATATTCCACATCACTATACTTTATGGCCTCGTCACCTTCCAGGTGTCAGCTAGCACATCACGATTCGGAGTCCTAGTGGACATTCTAGGTCGGGGTATGTCAATTTATTTTATTATTATGTATAATTATTTAATAATTATTCAACTGATGAAATTAATTTAGCATAAGTTGTTATGTTTATGCCACATGTCCGGCGTTGACTCCGCCAAACAAAAGATGCCACTTTTGTAAGCACAAACGAAAATGTAGAAAATAAGGGTACAAAAGATTGTACAGAGTTTTGGTGTGAGAATTGAAGAATATGATTGGTATTTATAGAAAATACTTCAAAAGAGTCGTTAGAATTTTTTAATTTTTTTCTTTTCATTTTTTCGAATTTTTTACATTTTAAAAAAATAATTATTATAAAAAACAATAGAATGGATTAAAGTCATAATTTAAAATGAACAATCAGAATTGCACCACCTGTAACAGACATATTGGAAGCCCAATTAATCGACTTTTCATTACTACAAAATTATCTATAACTGGCGGTTCAAAAACCAACAAAAAACGTATATTACTGTCGGATTTTAAGCAAAATTTAATAGAAAATGGATGCAGTGGCGGATATAATAAGCGACAGAATTGCCAGCATCAAGAAATGAATTTTCTGACAGAAAATACTCTAAAACCGACAGAAATTGTGTCGGATATAACCGACAGAGATTATATTAATAATGAATAAATAAAAGGATTCTCTGTCGGATAAAACCGACAGAACTTGTGTTGGCTATAACCAACAGGGAATATATTAATTATAAGTAAGAGCATTCTCTATCGGATAAAACCGACAGCAAATATATTAATAATAAAAAAGTATAAAAAGGACATGAGAGCATTCTCCCTTCTCTTTCTCATTGAGCATTCTTCTCCTCCTGTGTTACTATGAACTTCACATCTTGCACAATCTGTATTCGAGGCAAAAAGCAGATTCAGAACCCAAACTAAAAAAGCCTACACCATGACCCACAATCAACTGGTTTCATGTAGATACCAACTATCTTTCAGTTCAAAAGATGGTTGGACATATTGAAATATATTAGAGAAAAATAAAAAAGAATAGTTTCAATCTGAAACATTTGTATCCGTTCTTTTTTGCAAATAGTTATCACCTAACCACAAACATCAATTAGCAGCTTTCGTAATTTACACATGTTTTCCGTGTCTTACAGTGCACATCCAATATCAACAGCAATCTACAAATCTTATTGGCTATACCAAGGTGTAACACTAGTTGTTTTAATATATATATCAAAATAATCCTTTCAACTGAAGCTATGTTCCAATGTTTTTTGACATAATGTACAACTAAATAGATACTTACACATCCCCCATCACCAATGAAAATGTCCTGAACACTCTCTCTGATGGTCATGCCGTTCTTGACATCAATGTTAGGAGTGGGGAAGCGTAGCTTTGTGGGGCATTCACTATCCCTAACCTCCCTTTAGATCCAAAGGACAGTCAGCCGATACATAGTCTCCAAGAACAGAGACAGTTCTAGGGAAACATCTCCCATCATCTCATAAGGTTTGGCAGGAAAAACGTATAGGTGAACAACAGAAGCAATGCCCATCTGTGCAGGGTGAAAATGCAGAAAGCAAAAACCCAAAAACCATGTAACGGGAGAAGGGAGAATGCTCAACAAAAAATATAAAAAGGAGAAGGAAATGAGGAGAGGAGAAAAGGGGGAAGGAAATGGGAAGGGAGAAGGCACCGACGCAAGGAAGAGATGGAAGGGTTTTATTTTGGGAAATTTTCATTACTGTCGGTTATAACCGACAGAATAACCGACAGAAACACTTTTTTTAAAATAAAAACCGACATAAAATTTTCATTACTGTTGGTTATAACCAACAAAAAAAAAACGGCAGCAAAAATCCCCCCCCAAAATTCCCTCCCAAAATTTTAAATTCCACCCCCCTCCCCCAAAACTTTGTTACGATTTAAAAAAATAAAATAATAATTGTTTGGTTTAATAAATAAATAAATAATATGTATTAAATAGAATACGTTTTAAAAATTAAATAAATAATTGTTTAGTTTAATAGATAATAACTCATGTAAAATATGCGATAAAGAAACAAAAAGATAACTGTACAATGAAAATGTCATCACATAAACTAAATATTGTCTAATCAATACTTAAAAAACATAAATAAATTAGCACAAATTACTTTTCCCACTTAAAAATTTAGGCAAATTTAACAGAGATATGCATTCTACGAAACTAGTTTCAATGATCTAACCGTCAAACTTGTTTGTAGATACTACAAGATCGCATACGTCAAATATTGCAAAAAAAATAAAAAATAAAAAGAAAATTCAGAGATTAGGTAACGGAATAAAGGTTTTCAACGGTTATAAACGAAAAATCACAATTTAAAGGTTATTTTAGCTCCGATTTTGATGATTTTTTACAGCTACACTCCTTGACCCTATAAGAATGCAATGAATGAATTTGATCTTCAATTTAAAATATTTACACTAATGGATACCATAAAATCTTGTTTTATACTTGATGGAAGTATAATATTAACTCTAAGTGTTTGTTTAATCTACCGTTTTGACGCGATATGCATTCTACGAAACTTTTCTCAACAATCCAACCGTCAAACTTATTTGTACACACTCCGAGATTGCATACGTAAAAAATTGTAAAAAAAAAACATTCAAAGATTACGTAACGGAATAAAAGCTTTCGACAGTTATAAACGAAAAATCATAATTTAACGATTATTTTACCTTTGATTTTAATGATGTTTTACAGGTACACTCCTCAACCCTGTAAGAATGTAATGAATAAATTTGATCTTCAATTTAAAATATTTACACTAGTGGATACCACAAAATCTTATTTTATACTTAATGGAAGTATAACATTAACTCTTAAGTGTTTATTTAATCTATCGTTTTGATGCGATACACTTTTCGAAACTTTTTTCAATGATCTAACCGTCAAAATTTTTTGTACACACTCCGAGATCACATACATAAAAAATCACAAAAAACAAACATTAAGAGATTAGGTAACAAAACAAAAGTTTTCAACGATTATAAACGAAAAATCACAATTTAACGGTTCCAATTTTGATGATTTTTTACAACTACACTTCTTGACCCTATAAGAATGCATCGAATGAATTCGATCTTCAATTTAAAATATTTACACTAGTGGATACCACAAAATCTTATTTTATACTTGATGGGGAAGTATAACATTAACTTTAAGTGTTGATTTAATCTACTGTTTTGATGCAGTACGCATTCTACGAAACGTTTTTCAACGATCCAACCATCAAACTTGTTTGTACACACTCCGAGATCGCATACGTAAAAAATCGCAAAAAACAAACATTCAGATATTAGGTAACAGAACAAAAGTGTTCAATGGTTATAGACGAAAAATCACAATTTAACGGTTGTTTTAGTTCCGATTTTGATGATTTTTTGTAGTTACACTCCTCGATCCTATAAGAATGCAATGAATGAATTCGGTCTTCAATTTAAAATATTTACACTAATAGATAAATCTTATTTTATACTTAATGGAAGTATAACATTAACTCTTAAGTGTTTGTTAGATCTATCAATTTGATAGGATATGCATTCTACGAAGTTATTTTCAACGATCCAACCGTCAAATATATTTGTATATACTCCAAAATAGCATGTGTAAAAAATTGCAAAAAAAAAAAAACAAAACAAAACAAAACAAAACATTCAGAGATTATTTTGGTAGCCGTCCAAAATTTTGCTTTGTTCGTGTTGGTTATATCCGACCGGGCCATGAGTGAAAAAAAAAATATTTAAAACATGAGTTTATTTATTTATTTTTAATCAATATAACATTTTAAAATAATAAAATCAGACATGATAGAGTACACCAGATGTTCATTGTGTTTATGTGCCAGACAATGTGCTTTGTGATGCATTGATAAAAATTGTTTAAATTTCTTTGTATCTTGTTGCTTGCCTGTGAGGGAGCATAATCCTTATTACAAAAATGATAGAGCTTTAGATTGTAGTCTGTTGGTATTATTCTCTCAAAAGATTTATGGCTCATCGAAATTGGGTTCATTAGACTTTAGGGTTATGAGTGAAAAAAAAAAAGAAAGTAAAATATGTGTTTATATATTTATTTTTAATCAATATAACATTTTAAAATAATAAAATTTTCATTTCTATCCGTTATAACCGCCAGAATACTAAAATAATAACCGCCAGAAAATAAAATAATAAAATGGTCAATTTCTGTCAAAAATATTTAAAAAAAAGATTCAAAAATACTGTCGGTTATAACCGACAGGGTTGTTTTGATATCCGCCAGGACTTTATGTCGGATATAACCGGCATGATTTTTATAATATCCGCCACCATCATCCACCACCTAAAACTAATATTGTAGTAGTGTTTGTGACGGGCCCTAGGTGCAAGTTTCTATCACGCCACTCTTCCTGTCGGCTGCTTATAGAGCACGCGCTTCACACACAGACACACACACACACAAAAAAGAAAAAAAGAAAAAAGAAAAAAAAAATACATTGATGATGTCAGCGCCTTGTTTTGGGCCTTGGGGTAGTCAGGTCTACTGCCAAGGCTCATGCAGCCATGCTTAAAGAAATAGGTGGAGGTGATTTTGGATATCTATGATTTAGCCATGGAAAAAACCATGGGTGAAAAAGCTCTTACGCTTATTTGCCATGCACCAAGTGCAATGAATGCTGGAATTGGTTCTGCTTTATAGCCATGCAAAATACATCCCATCGTTGTGTTTTGGGTAAAAAAAAAAATCCCTCGCTTGTCAAGAAAATATGTCCTGTAGTTGATAATCACCATCATTTGTTACATGCAAAATGCAAAACAAGAATTTTTTTTTCTTCTTTCAAAATAAATCAAGCCACAAATGTATCATACTCTAACTGCTATTACCTGACTTTATTTAAAGACTTATAGCACAGTTAGTTAAAAATATTCACTCTTATTTACTAATTTTATTTTTTCATCTCCTAAAGCTTGCATATAACATAACAAAAATAAACTATTGCCTCGCCCTGTTTCACTACTCTGGGCTGTAATAGCTTTAAATCTTGCTCTTTTTCGTTACAACAGATTCATGGAACCTAGAGGGACTCTCGTGGAGCTTTCGTTTCTTTTGTTATAGAACTAAAGAGCCTTCACCGGGTGCTTAATATTCACGTGCACCACTATTGTGAGATCTATGTGCAATTGGCAGTTTCTTCTTCTTTGTATGGATAACGCATAACAATGTGCAAAGTGATAATATCCTCTCCTTTTCTTTTGCTCCAATCATCCCCCAAATAGTTGATGCTCCTTTTTCATCTCTTAATTGATTAACATTAAGTACATATTTTAAGTTGTTAGTGAATTCGATCCATCATTTCCATGTGTTTGATAAGGTCAAATCGGATAAAGGGTCTTTATAAGCATAAGGTATTTGGAAGATAGCGCCTGTGATAAAAATTTCGGATTCAAAACCTTGTGGCATAGTCCGTTAGCAAATTTAATCCAAAAATATTTGTTCCGTTAAATCATGGGTAAAATTGTATTTTCACAACCTTCTTCTTCCTCATGCTTTCTCTGTACTGTGTATTTTCACAAAGCCATGTCTGAGAAGTATGGATAAGAAGAAGGTCTGTAATTTCTTTTCAACTTCATCACTGATCTCGATGCCATCCCACTCAGTGCCCTGAATACACTTTCCACAAATCCATCTGCCACAGCTCTGGCAGTGACATCTAGGACCAATACCGGTGGTGTTTGTATTGCAATCGCAACACATCTTGCAACCGTTACTGGGCATATCAAACTTTCACAGACAAAACCCGCGAATCCTTGATCCTCCAGAAATCCAGGACCTAATTTGTCCATTTGATCTGGTAGTGAACGATCAGGTATTCCCATAGAATGGCAACAACCCAACAAGGAATAAGGAAGCAGCAGCTATTCCTCCTCCTCAAAGCTAGATTCTTTTTCTTCTTTTCAATTTCAGTATAATCAACAAATAAAACTAAACCACTCCCCCCCAAAAAAAAAATGATGGATGAATTGGAATAAAATGTATAATTGCTACTAAAATATTGCTTTTCACAACACAACGTCAAAGTACAATTTTACCCATGCATTTAATGGGCGTTTAATGGAAAAATCACTTTTAGACTAAATTTGCTAACGGGCTACACCAAAAGAGTTTAAATCTGGTTTTTTTATTTTTTTTTATTTTTACCACAGAGGCTACCTTCCGAATAGTTTATAATCACATGGACCATTTATCCGATTTGGCCGTTTGATTATGATGCATAATTATTGAACAAAAAATATAATGATGCCTAACTAATATTCACTCCACACATGTCATATGTTACCTTATTAAGAGTAACCTCAATAAGCTCCCTAACTGAGCTTCTAACTTAAATTTAGGGAGGATTTAATAAAAATCAACTCTAATCATATTTCATATCCACCTCGTAAGATAAGGAGTCATCTAAGAGCTCTTAGTTGTAGGAAGGGAGAAAGAAGCTCTTAGTGGCTCTTTATAATTAATGCTAATAGTTTTAATGTTATTTTAAATTAGGAAGGGAGAAAGGAGCTCTCAGTGGCTCTTTATACTTAATGGCTAACTGTTTTAATATTATTTTAAATAAATAATTCATACTTATTAGATAATTATTGACTCAGTATGATCCTTGAAATTAGGGAATATGGTTAGAGTACAACTTTTTTAGAAAGCTCTTAAAATAATGTTTTGATAGTTGTAGTTAAAACTTTGCTATAAAATAAAGAACATGATTGGAGATGCTCGTTGTCATTTGATACTACATATTTTTTATTACTTGGAAAATATTAGATTCACTCTATAGGCTACCTGGCCGCAGAAATATTAGATTCACTCTATAGGCTACCTGGCCGCAGTTCTGATGTCCCCAACTTGGTATCTTATTCATGTCTCCTTTCAGTTTAATTGACACGTGTCCTCTTACTTAACCGTCCTCCTTCTTAACAGAGTTTTTAACTGTATTAAGTCTTCTTTTTTTGTGTTGTAAAAGAATCAAAGAAACGACATAGCCAAAACTCCCCTGTAACATAGCCGCAACCACCACCTATTATCACCACCGACGAACCTCATTCTCCCTCTCTATTCTGTCTCTTCAACCTTGTCAACGGAAATAGAACAATTTTGGTTAAATAGGATTCCAACTCTCGACTATATATGAATCATAGACTCGTGTCCGATTCGATTCATCGCCTCCAATTTGATTTGATTGATTGACCGATAATTATTAAAACGCTAGGAATCAGTGTGTATACTCGCTGACGACAACCATGTGTATATTCGCCCACGACGACCATGATTCCTGGATTTGTTGTGCGAGTTTGAGAAGGGAAGGAGGGAGAGAGGGGAAGAGAGAGAGAGAGAGAGAGATGGAGGGAGGGAGGGAGAGAGAGGGAGAGGGAGAAAGAAGGAGGCTTGACGTTAGCAAGGAGGAAAGCAACTGATTTTGACGGTAAGGTGGGGTTCTTGTTGCGGCAATCGGCAAGATTTGTGGGTAGCTTATTCATTGGCGTGTCGTCACAGTCTTGTTCTCCAAGACTATCATCTAGTGGTTTATTCTTTTTATCAATTCATATCCTATTACTAATTTATTTTGTAAAACAAAATAATAAGACTTAACACCGTCAAAATCTCCGTTAAGTAGGACACATGTCAATCAAACGGAGAGGAGACATGAATGAGACATGTAATTGGGGACAACAGATATGAGACCGAACTACCTTGTCCACCTTTGCAACTTACATATTTTCAATCTACAAATTCCCTAATTGGAACAACTTAATTTTTCAATTATCATTTGATGATCATCTATGTTGGAAGTTGGAAGCAAATTGGTGCACCGCCAAAGACGGAGGAGCTACGCCAGTTCAGCCACCAACAAGAAAGTAAACAATCGTAATCGGAGCTTAGGTACCAGTGTGGTACCTGCCAAAGGCTCTTCGATGGTCAAGTTAGTAAGCAATATTAAGACTCAAGCAGTGGGCAAGAGAATAAGCAAACAATACTCGTTTTACCAGTGAATTGTGTTACGTGAAAGAATTTTGTTACCAGAGATATACCCTAGATGAGGGTATTTATATTAGTTGAAAGAGAGACCTTTTAGCATATAGACTTCGTATTGAACCGGGAGAATCTAAGATCAAGAATATCTTGGATTAGATATTGTTTCCTCTTAGAAGTGTAATCACTTGCGGTGGACCTAGATTGTAGGAATCTACAAGAATATAGGAAACCGGTGTGATCCCACTAGTAAAAAAAAAAAAGAAAAACTCTTGCGCAACGAAACACGCATCGTAGCCCAAAGTCACTTTCGCGCGACGAAAAACACATCGTCGCACAAAGTCACTTTGAACGAAGAAATTTTGCGCGACAAAATTCTAAACTTCGTTGCCCAAAGTCTTGCGTGACGAAAAACACATTTTCGCACAAAGTCACTTTGTGTGACGAACTTTAAACTTCGTCGGACAAAGTCTTTACAAAAATAAATAAAATAAAAAAATTATTATTTTTTTAAATCTTTGCGTGACGTAATTCAAATATTTTGTCGCCTGAACCACTTATTTTCATTTTTTTATTTTGTACGTATAACACTTAAGAAATCGAACGGTATATATATTTATTAAGTAGCTTTCAATTTATTATTGTAGTTCGGATCGGGTTTTTGTTAGAAAAATATATTATTGTAGTTCAGATTGGATTTTTGTTAGAAAAATATATTTTAAATTGACGATCGAATTATTTCATTATATTTATATAGGGTCAAGGAGTGTAGCTGTAAAAAAATCATCAAAATCAGAGTTGAAATAACCGTTAAATCGTGATTTTTCATTTATAACCGTCGAAAAATTTTGTCCCATTCCTTGATCTCTGAATGTTTGTTTTTTGCGATTTTGGGCGTATATGATCTCGAAGTATATACAAATAAGTTTGACGGTTGGATCGTTGAAACTAGTTTTATACAATGCGTATCCCATAAAAACAATAGATTCACTAACACTTGAGAGTTTATTTATATTTTCATTAAGTATAACATAAGATTTTGTGGTATCCACTAATGTAAATATTTTAAATTGAAGATCAAATTCAGTCATTGTATTCATATAGGGTCAAGGAGTATAGCTGTAAAAAATCATCAAAACCAAAGTTAAAATAACCGTTAAATCGTGATTATCGTTTATAACCATCGAAAAGCTTTATCCCATTACTTGATCTCTGAATTTTGTTTTTATGTGTTTTTTGGCGTATACGATCTCGAAGTATATACAAACAAGTTTGACGATTGGATCGTTGAAACTAGTTTTGTAAAATGCGTATCCCATCAAAACAATAAATTCACTAACACTTAGAGTTTATTTATACTTTCACTAAGTATAACATAAGATTTTGTGGTATCCACTTGTGTAAATATTTTAAATTAAAGATCGAATTAATTTCATTGTATTCATATAAGGTCAAGGAGTGTAGCTGTAAAAAATCATCAAAATCGGAGTTAAATTAACCGTTAAATTGTGATTTTTCGTTATTAACTGTCGAAAAGTTTTGTCTCGTTACTTGTTCTCTGATTGTTTTTTTTTTTTTGCAATTTTTGGCGTATGCGATCTCAAAGTATATACAAACAAGTTTGACGGTTGGATCGTTGAAACTAGTTTCGTAGATTGCGTATCCCATCAAAACAATAGATTCACTAACACTTAGAGTTTATTTATACTTTCATTAAGTATAAGATTTTGTGGTATCCGTTGGTGTAAATATTTTAAATTGAAGATCGAATTCATTCATTGTATTCATATAGGGTCAAGGTGTCACATCCCGGCCCGGGATGGACCACTTCCCGGGCCCGACTCCACTACCGTAGCACGATATTGTCCGCTTTGGACTTACCATTCCCTCACGGTTTTGTTTTTGGGAACTCACGAGCAACTTCCCAGTGGGTCACCCATCATGGGATTGCTCTCGCGCACTACTTGCTTAACTTCGGAGTTCCTACGGAACCCAAAGCCAGTGAGCTCCCAAAAAGCCTCGTGCTAGGTAGGGATGGGAATATACATTTAAGGATCACTCGCCTAGGCGATGTGGGATGTCACAATCCACCCCCCTTAGGAGCCCGACGTCCTCGTCGGCACACACGCGACCAGGGTTAGGCTCTGATACCAAATTGTCACATCCCGGCCCGGGCGGGACCACTTTCCGGGCCCGACTCCACTACCGTAGCACAATATTGTCCGCTTTGGGCTTACCATTCCCTCACGGTTTTGTTTTTAGGAACTCACGAGCAACTTCCCAATGGGTCACCCATCATGGGATTGCTCTCGCGCGCTACTCGCTTAACTTCGGAGTTCCTACGGAACCCAAAGCCAGTGAGCTCCCAAAAGGCCTCATGCTAGGTAGGGATGAGAATATACATTTAAGGATCACTCCCCTGGGCGATGTGGGATGTCACACAAGGAGTGTAGTTGTAAAAAATCATCAAATCGGAGTTAAAATAACAATTAAATCGTGATTTTTTGCTTATTCATATAAATGTAGCTATATACATGCATCGCGCAAGCCAATTTATTTATTTTATTTTTTCATAAGTTTTTGTTATTTTTTTAAAAATTTGCGCGACGAATATCAATATTTCATCGCCTAACCATTATTTACTTATTTATTTATTATATTATATTGTTAAACTAATTTTTTTATTATTTTCTTTGCACAGCGAATACACATTTGGTCGCACATAATGCTTATTTATTTAAATTTATTTATATTTTAAATTGTAAAATAAAATTATTTTCTTTTTTAGTATTTATAAAAATTATTTTTATAAATTTTAAGCGACGAACCAATATTT